>NW_028234421.1:15893753-15901253 GCF_977035675.1 Penaeus japonicus | reverse complement strand
ACATCTCCAGTAATACTAATGACAATCATAATTATCGTTATTACAATTTAATTAAGGCCATTACTATGATATAGCTTTTTTGTCGGGTTTATATATATATAAAAAAAAACATGATCTAACTCTTGATAACATCCATTACCGCCAAGAAGGAGTGTTGTGTTGATACCCTTCGAGTGAATCATCAATGAAAAGAATCATAAAGCGATTTCGTTCATCACAAAATTCTCTTCCAGCGAACAAAAGGAAGACAAGATCTCCAGCCAAAACATCTTCATCTATCTTGCCGCCAGCTGTCAGCTCTTTTGTGAATTCGGGTTCTTCCGACTCTAAATCCTTCCTTTAATCAGCTAAGATATTCCTTACCGCCGCCTCTAAGTACCAGAGGTGGTCAATCTTCGCCTCGGCCCGCGCGCCCACAAAGAGCCGAGTCGCCATACATCGCCGCCATTAATCAGCGCTGCGTGACCGTCTTTTGTTCGCGAGGAGTGTTTATTCATCGCTCGCTCTCCCGTGGCCGAGCGACTCTGGGGCTCCGCGGGGGAATCGTTCCCTCTTTATTGACATCAGGGAGCAATGATGTCATCAAAATACCCATGGCGAGAGAGAGAAAGAAGAGAAAGAGAGAGAGGGAGGGAGAGAGAGAAAGAGAGAGAAAGAGAAAGAGAGAGAGAGAGAGAGACTTTGGGGGCTCCTCGGGGGAACTGTTCCCTCCTTATTGACATCAGGGAGCAATGATGTCATCAAAATACCCATGGCGAGAGAGAGAAAGAAGAGAAAGAGAGAGAGGGAGGGAGAGAGAGAGAAAGAGAGAAAGAGAGAGAGAGAGAGAGAGAGAGAGAGAGAGAGAGATGAAGAAAGATAGAGAGAGAGAGAGAGAGAGAGAGAGATGAAGAAAGATAGATAGAGAGAGAGAGAGATGAAGAAAGATAGAGAGAGATTAATTAGAAAACAGGGAAATCAGAACCACATATAACTCAATCTCCTATCGGCGTTACCTGCACTGCCCTGTAGCCCGGAGCCTCTCGCGCTACGCTGTGTAATTACCATGTTCCTTTCTTTAGTTCGTTAAGGGAGAATCCAATACTACAGCCAGAGGCGCCTTAACCACGTGCCTCTGTGGCTGGCAGCCTGACTTAGACCATACAGCTTATTCACGTCCTTCAGGCGCTCTGTCTTATGGCTTCATTTCCATTGACACACAACTGGCGAGAGCTCAGGGTGGCGGAAAGGGCTTAGAGACGGCAGAGCCAGCGGGATATATATATATATATTATATATGCATATATATATAATATATATATATATATATATATATATATTTATATGTATATATATATATGTATATATATATAATTTTGAATATATATATATAATATATATATATACATATATTTTTTTTTCATGAATATATATATATATATGTATTTGTATTTACATATATTTATATATATATATTGTTATATATTTATATTTATATATATATAATTATTTATATATATTAAAATTATATATATATATATATATACTGTATACATATATGTATGTGTGTATGTACCATTACAACATTCTTAGTTTTGCACTTGATACAGATATGAAGTATATTAGACAAAAAGTAATGAGAAATTATTGATGATTATTGTTACTATCATCATGATTATCATTATTACCATTTTCTATAATCGTCATCCTCATAGTCGTTGCTGTTATAACTATAGTTTCTTTTCTTTACGTAATTATTATCATATGAATATAATCTTTTTATTATTGCTATCAGCAACATTATGATTATTATCATTATTATGATTATTGTTATCATTATCATTATTACTATTACGAGACACCATTGTCGAGATGCCATAAAAATGTCAAATTATAAACGATTTTTCTTTTTAGAAGTTAGAGCATAAGTGGTCAGTTTGTTGCAGTTGTTGTATTACTCATCGTGAGACTTGCAATTGCAATTTAATGGTGAGATATAATTTACACTCATTGTCAATTATATCTAAACTGCCAACTTGTTTCTCAGATTAAAGCTTGCTCATTTATTAAACAGTACGATTTATCAGCACAAAGTTTACTTAATCCAAAAACCTAAATGTTTGATGAAAGAACATGCATTGATCCTAATTTATGAGTCTCTCTGAAGAATGTACTGTTTCTATTACGAAAGCCAGATAATGCATGAACCTTGAGCTGCGTATCGATGAGAACAGCTTTCATTATGTTGCTTAGATCTCCTTTTTTTTTTTTTTTTTTTTTTTCTTGAAATCTGTAATGCCCTCGCCTTCGCTGTTGCCTTCATCTCACCGTTAGAAGGTACGGAACAAAACTGAATTAATTCATGTATATATATATATATATATATATATATATATATATATATATATATATATATATATATATATATATACATATGTAGACGAGAACGGGAATTTGTTGGGAATGGTTCCAAGGTATCTTTGTATCATACCTTACTTTTGTCTTAGCCTGCTTCTCTGTCTGTCACTTTGCTGATCTACTTCTTCCTTTAAAATTTTCAATTGTTTTTCTTTCTTTGTCTCTTAATTTAATCTCTCGGCAGAGCACTGAACTTGGTGAAGTACAATCGTTTAGAATAGCCGATTATTCTTTTTATTCCAAGTAATTTCTTATGTTGGTTTAGACAGGAATGGAGGCAGCATTTTTCTTATCTATTTTATTCTCTCTCTCTACAGAGATTCATTGGAAAGATTATCTATCATCCCTGCAGAGCGTCACTGATATTTTGTTTATTTTGTAGACAATACGAAACAAAAAAAAAAAATATGTGTATAATGCAGCAGTATAAGACAGCCTTACTTGACTTTCTTGCATCATCTATCTATCTAGTTATCTATCACATCATCATAAGACAGTCATTGGGAGGCCACATGCTTTGTATCTCGGTAGATCTCAGTAAGATTCTATTGATCTCAAGTTTATCGATGCTGGTAGAGAATCTCGGAACGACCTACATGATGCGGCAACTTTCTTTCTTTTTCTTATAGGGAGATCAAGAATCCCATGTTTGTCTTTCTTATAGATGGCAAAATGGAAAACTTAGTCATTCCAATGCAACTTCCCTGCCATCAATATCTGACTACAGGTCATGGAATAGAGCAGTGTCCAGAGTTTGGCCGCGCTCTAGCAACTCTTTTGACGTGTCAGGGAAGTTGAGTAGCATTGCAAGTTTGCCATTCACCTCTCCCGGATCCCGCTGTGCATCAGGGAATCTAGTTTTTTTCCATAGAAAATATTTAAGGTCTCCTCTGCAATTCGATCACCTCCATCACTACCACTACTACTACTATTCTACTTATACTACTGATACTACTTATACTACTACTACCACTACTTATACTAGTCATACTGATAATAATTATACTACTGCTACTACCACCACCACCACAACCACCACCACCTCAACTACTACCTATACTACTACTACTGCTACTAATCGTACTACTACTACAGCTTTCACCACTACTACTGTCAATACGCAATGATCCAGTAATTAGATGTTAGTTAAAGATTCAGCGATCCTCGCCAAAAGGTCAGGTTTGAATTAAATGCCACTGACTCCTAATCACGAACCCTAATTTTAGAAATTACTTTCATTAATCAATTAATTCTCTAATCTAGATTTAATTGATTGCCTCTCTATCTGTCACTTTTTTTTTATATAATTCTCCCTTTAAATTCGTTTTTCTTTCTCCGTCTCTTTTCCTTTTTTTTATTCATTTATTTCATTTTATTTTGATTTTCTCTCTCTGCTTATTTTTTTAATGGTATTGATCATGATAATATCCATGATAATAATCATGATAATGATAATAATCATGATAATGATAATAATCATGATAATGATAATGATTGTAATGATGATAACAATAACGGTGATAAGAATAAAATGAGGATAATAGTAATAATAATAATAATAATAATAATAATAATAATAATATTAATGATAACGGTAACAATGATGATGATGATAGTGATAATAATGGTAATGACAATAATAATGATAATAATATTAACAATAATAATAACAATGATAATAATGGTAATGATGATAATGATGATAATAATGATAATAATAATAACAATAAAAAATAATAACAGTAATAATAATAATAACAATGATTATGATAATAGCAACAAAAATTGTGATAATATTAAAGATAATAATAATAATAATAATAATAATAATAATAATAATGATAATAATAATGATGATGATGATGATTCATGATAATGATGATGATGATGATGATGATGATGATGATGATGATGATGATGATGATGATGATGATGATGATGATGATAATAATAATAATAACAATGATAATGATAATAATAATAATAATAATAATAATAATAATAATAATGGTAATAATAATAATAATAATAATAGTAATAATAATAATAATAATGAGAGTAATGATAATATTAGCGATGATATTGATAACACTAATAACGATAACGATAATGATAATAATGCCAATAATGATAATGATAATGATAACAATGATGCTATTTACAATAATGATGATTATGATGATAAAGATGATAATGATGATTGTTGTAATAATGATGGTAATGATAATATCACTATTATCATTTTAATGATTATGGAAATAAGAACAATACAAATTATAATAATAGTGATAATGAAAATGATGTAGTGGTAATTGTAGTGGTAATAATGATAACAATAACAGCAATGATAATGATAGTAATGACAGGGATAATGATGATAGTGTTATTAGTAATGATGACTGATGAAAGATCATGATAATAATGATAACAATAGTAATATCAGTAGTGATAATGATTATAATATCCAATAATGATATTAGTAGTAGCATTAATACCAATAATATAAGTAATGAAAAAAACACGCATAACAATAATAATTAAAAAAAATAATGATAACACTAATATTAAAAATAATAACAACAGTACAAATAATGATGATGATGGTCTTTCTATCTTAAATGTGACGTTGAGAAGTTTTATCATCCAAGAGCAAAAGGTTATTGTTTGATTGAAGGCTTGCGAAGGTTGTGTTAAAAGAAAGGAAAATGAATTAGTGTGGTATATTAAGAATTCGAGTGAATTGGCAGCCACCGATGTGATTGGAAGCGGATTATAATCTGTTCACTCAGCCTAGAAACGATTGAAATAAAGCTGCTCATTGGTTGATGTAACAGAGAGGAGCATCGTAAATCTACGTTTGTTAATTGATCCAAATTTAACCATCCAGTTTAACCTGTTGCATACGGATAACACACATATATATATATATATAGATTATATATATATATATATATATATATATATATATATATAATATATATATATATATATATATATATATATATATATACATTTTTTTAATTTCACACATTGTAAAATCCCATGTTTAGTGATGGACGATGTAAATTATTATGTATCATTATTTATACTATAGGTAACGTAATATAGGTTTAGTTTAGAATCCCAAACATAGATGGCACCACACTCCGTTGCACCAACAGGAAAGAAAGCCTTGCATTGCACCAACTCTACGGTCTCTCATAAGCACTAACTGCAGAGAGCGATGGCACAAGCAAGACGCTATCCTGCGGCTCTAAAGCACCGGCGGTTCAGGATTTGCACGCAGAAGGAGAAGAGAGAGGGAACCAGACCATGTGCAGCAGCTGTCATGTGACCCTGCGCCGTTGTGGCTGCTTTGTGCTGTGGCACTTGGTGCTGCTGTAAGCACAGGTTTCGTTCCTCTTCCACATTTCTTTATCTATTTATTTTGTTTGTTAGGGATGGCTATTTCTTTCGTGTTTGCCAACTGCGCCGTGCAGGTGGCACTGGCTACTCTTCTCCGTGTCCAATAATAATACTCGTGATGATAACAAAGCATCGATAATAATGGTGTATGATGATGTCAACAGCAATCCCAACGGGTTGAATGGAAAATTATTTCTAAAACCAAAGAAGTTGAAATTACCATTAAAAGTACGCAGTTACCAAAGAAACTTGAAGTTGATTATAAAGTCTCATATAATTAAGAATGATATTTAAGATTAGCACGGATTTGAATATGTACTCAGTTACCAAAGAAACTCGAAGTTGATTGTAAAGTTTCATATAATTAAGAATGACATTCAAAATCAGCCCGGATTTGAATATGTTCTCAATCCAGAAGGTAACGCATGGTCTCCAGATGCAATGGAGCCATCTATCTGAAATCATGCTGTAGATAATCACTCGATAATCACTTGCAAACCTACTATTTGTTATTCTATTAACTTCTATAAATACTTTAAGCCCGGCTTCATCTTACATGCTTCAAGGGAAACGGCAGATGCGACATCTTACGACTTACAAGAACATATCAGCTACGTCTTCAGTTCGTGAGTCTTTTTATATTCATTTGTTTATCATTGGCCACTTTCCTATAGGACACAGGTGACCGATGCGGCATTATTCCTGAATTGTTGCAGCACAATTTATTCAGTTTTATCATTTCTGCCGCGAAAATATTTGAAAATTAAGAAATAGTGATGTATCTAATGACAGGATCAGGGAACCGATTCTGTTTGATGATGATGGTAATAATGATAATATCAATGATAATCATCATCATCATCATCAGACCATCATTGTGATAATTTTCATGATAACTATTGAGATATGATTTATTTTCACTATTGATTTATTTTCACTATTGAGGATGAATAATGAGAAATAACAATAATGATGAAAATAATGATAATCATGATAAAGATATTGGTATTATTGTTATCACCACCATCGACATTAGTAGTGGCATTACCTTGATCATTATTATTATTATCATCATTATCATTATCTATGCTATTATTATTATCATTATCGATGTTGGTATCATTATTACTTCTAAAACTTACATTACTTATATGCCACTAATAATAATATATAATAATGATGACGATGATATGAAAAATGACAAGGATACTGCTAATGGCAACAATAATGAGAAGGAAAAAATGATAACAGTGACAATATGACGATAATGACACTGACGATGACAGTAATGATAATGATAATGAGGATAATAGTATTAATGATGATGCTGATAATGAGGATAGTAATGATAATGCTAATGGTGATGATATTGATGATAATAATCATGCTGATAGTAATAATGATAATAATAATGATAATGATAATAGTAATAATGATAATTAATAATAATGGTAATAATAATGATTATAGAAATAAGGAAAATGATGGTGATGATAATTATTTTAGAATTATCACATCTCCAGTTGTTTATTTCTCTATAATCACCATATTTGAAACTTATATGAATACCATTATCGTTATCATCCTTATTATTATACCCAATATTACCAATAGCAATGCGCAACAAGTTTTTTTTTTTTTTCCCTCCATCATAATGATACCTTCATGTCTGCAACAATAGAGTAAAATATATTTCAT
>NW_028234421.1:15862221-15872221 GCF_977035675.1 Penaeus japonicus | reverse complement strand
GGGGATCGTCATGTCCATTGATTTAATTGAAATTGTTATATGCGCGAAGGAAGCGGGACTTTCTGCTGCGGATATCAATACTTTAGTTGTAAAAGAAGAGGAAGGATTAGAGAGAGAAGAGAAACAGAGAGAAAGAGACGAAATACAAAGGGATAGAGATTTGAAAAGAGAAGAATTAGAAGTCCAAGAGAGGGGAAAACGACGAGAATATGAGGCGCGCGAAACCGAGAAACAGCGAGCCCATGAGTTAGCTCTTATTCAGCTGAGATCGGAGAATAATACACAGAATGAGCAATTCAGATCGTCCTTATCCAGGGCTGAAAATGCCAAAGTTTGAGGATAGTAAAGACGATATAGATGACTATTTGCGCAGATTTGAAAAGCTTGCATTGTTTCAAGGATGGAACCCACAGAATTATCATGTGTATTTAGGTTCTCTTTTAGGGGGTAATGCCTTGAAGATATACGTAAGTCTGCCTGACTATGTCTTGGAAAATTATGATCAGTTAAAAGATGGGCTATTAAAAGCATATAATGTGGATGTTGATTAGTACCGTAAAAAGTCCAAGGGAAACAAAGTAGGTGAAAACGAAACGTATGTACAGCTTCTTTCCAGAATGATTCGGTATTTGGATAACTGGTTAACAATGAGTGACGTTGCCAAAGACTATGAGGAGCTGTTCGACTTCTTAATCCGCGATCAGCTGTTAAACAATTGTTCCTTCGATCTTCGTAACTTTCTAAAGGAGTGAACCTTCAAAAGTACTCTTGAAATGGTCTAAGCAGCCGATAGGTTTCGTTGCGCTCACAGATCCTTCAAGGGACGGAAAATGCTCATAAAAGACTAAGTCGAGAAGAAGAGCCTTAAGACTGGCGTTAGAGATAAAATCATGTCACTTCTGTTCCAAGCCAGGTCATGTACGTCCTTATTGTCCTGAACTAATATCTAATAAAAGCAAGTCCTCTCAGAAGGTGAACTTTGTGTTCGAATCTGATCTCGCTCCAACTAGCGGTATTACATGTGATGAAATGTTGTATAATAAGCCTGTACATGTACTCTTTGACTCGGGATGTTCATCTATCCTCGTTAAAAACTCTCTCATCCTTGATACGGTGAAGCGAGGGAAAATTGTCACTCTGTATGATTATCTTGGCGTGGGGCGAACTTTTCCAACAGTACGTTGTCTCATAGAGTAAGTTTTTGAGTGGGTGGTTTAATGTTATTGTCGCACCGATCAAGTTCGCTGACGTTCTTGTGGGTATGGTGCCTGGTGTCGTAGTGCCATCCGTGAATATCCCTGGCAGTAACGTACCGCCAACACCTGATAGTATGGATATAATTAATGCAGTTACCACGAGAGCTGCTAAGGTGAAGGATAGTGCCATACTATCTAAACTGTCTATTCCCAATCTTAATTTGGAAAATGTCTCTAAGTAAGATTTTTCAGATGCTCAAACTACATGCCCTTCTCTCGATAACATTCGCTCTAAAGTAAAAAGTGGCTCGATAGTTACAGTAAAGAGTCGTTCTGTGAAATATGAAATCATCAAAGGCCTAATTCATTGAGTGTGTGTAAAGAGCAAGCATGAGCACGAGGTAGGTGTCAAACAGTTAGTGGTACCTCGTAAATTTGTTCCCGTCGTTCTTTCCACCGCTCATGATTCGCCTGTGCCAGGTCATTTTTCCCATAGGAAAACGGCAGATAATATTTTTCATAATTTTTTTCTGGCCAGGTGCTAGCGCTCATGTCACTTGTGTCAGAAAACGGCTACTAAAGGTAAGATAGGGAAGGCACCCATGGTTCCAATGCCTATAATAAGTGAACCGTTTACTAGTTTCCAGTGCAAGCAGTGTTAGTCAGCAGCTCGCAGCTAAGGACCAGGAAATTTCAGAATTAAAGGAAACGGTTAAAGACTTGATGAATCAGATTAAAGAATCAACCCAGCAAAAAAAAGCATCATAAGGAGGATGATACCAAATCACAATCTGGATCACACCTCTTAGTCCAGGCGACCCCTACTAGGACTTCGCCTGGTTGTTGGTCTGCTCGTAAGGGCAGATCATCTTCCGCCGGGCGTTTCCCTAGCAGAGGGGAGCAGGCCATGGAGGCTACTGTCTCCAAAAATTGCCGAGAGAGGCCCTCGGGAAGCAAGGGAGAGGAGGAGGCACCTCCCTCCCAAAAAAAGAAAATAAAAACCGGCGGACAAGGCACTTCCAAACCCCATAAAACGTAATCCACGCGTATACCATTATACAATGGAACTGTCGAAGTCTTAGATCAAAATTAAACTCCCTTAGATTATTAGCCTCGTCCTATGCTCCCGATATTATTGTTCTCCAAGAAAGCCATTTAAACGACCAAGTTTCTGACTACCTTGTGTAGAAAAGACCGAGAGGGAAGGGGTGGAGGCGGGGTCGTCGTGTACATCCACCAGAACCTCCCTTTCACTGAAGTGACGATTAATTCTACTTTGGAACACGTCACATGCAAAGTAAAATTCAATAACACGTATCTGACTATATGCTCAGCTTATTGTCCACCTGATAAAATGGTAATCTATGATGAGCTTTTTGCTCTTCAGGACAGTCTGCCAAATAAATTAATTTTAGGTGATTTCAACGCTCATTATACTTCATAGGGTTCTCTGTGGGTGAATGGTAGAGGTCAGCAAGTAGTTAAGTTGATCAATGACACTTATCTGGTCCTAAATGATGGTAGTCCGACGCGAGTGGAGCTTGTCCGAGCCCTAGAAGCCTGTTGAGGAACATCCCCAGGCCCCGATGAGATTCGATATGAGATGATAAAGCATCTTAATCATGATGACATGATTAAGTTGCTAGAAGTGTACAATGATATTTGGAAAAGCCAGACTTTTCCAAATTCATGGCACTTCGCCCACATCATTCCCATATTGAAAGGAGGGGGAAATCCCAGATCCGCCATATCTTACCGCCCAATTGCGTTGACAAGTTGCTTATGCAAGGTCATGGAAAGAATTGTTAACAGTAGGCTATTGCATTTTTTAAACACCAGGAATTTACTAGTTGACGAGCAGTGCGGCTTCCGAAAGGGACGTCAAACTCTCGATCAACTAGTAAAAATGTCAAAAAGCACTCTATTAAAGTGCATTTCTGGACACAAATGAGGAGCTGATAGAAAGTCTTTACTGATGTTATATAAATCCCTGATTAGGTCTAAAGTAGATTATGGGTCAATCGTGTATGGCTCGGCAACGAGTTCAACTCTGAAAGGATTGAATGTTGTGCAGAATGTGTGTTTACGTGTCTGTCTTGGAGCCCTTAAATGCACTCGCATCGAGCGCCTAGAGGTAGAGTCGGGAGTACCTCCCCTCCGTCTCAGACGAGGCCAGCTTGCGCTGACTTACGCCGCCAAGATAGCCAGGCAGCCCCACCATCCAAACAGGGATGTTTTGCCCACAGCCCACAGCACCGCGGCGGAAAGCCTCTGTGCAATAGACTCAATGACCTCGCAAATAAAGTCGGTATAGATCTCTCTACCATCGATACCCTGGTTCAGTCAAACATTGCATCGTGGGAGACACCCAATTTTTCCACCATAGTTGACTGGCTACCATCAGCCAAAGCCACGGTGCCGGAGGTGGAGGTACGAAAACGGTTCAGAGACATCCTTATTAAACATCTTTCCTTTTTTCATTTATATACCGACGGCTCTAAGACAGACGAGTGTGTGGGAGCGGGTGTATGGTCGACTGAATGTCAGTTGAGATTCAGGTTGCCGAATCATACATCGATCTTTCTTGCTGAACTTTTTGCAATTGACAAAGCTTTAGATTTTGCCGTATCGACGACCCACGATAGAAAAGTCATATTTTCAGACTCGTTAAGTTCACTTAAAGCTATTAAATCCTTAGAAACCACCAAAAATGAATTATCAGATAATGAATAAATAATTAGTAAAGTAATCACTTTTCTAAAGGAGACAAAACTTTATGACCTAGAGATTGATAAGATAAAATGGAATTATTGGCTGGTTGATAGCCAATAAATCCAACAAAGAAAGAAGAAAGAAAAGACTCAGTTCACCACTTGACCCTGCCCAGTCAACACACCTGGTGGAGCTCTTCCTCACTTCGTTTTCTTTGAGAGATCGTCTGGACTTTGAATACTTTTTCTATAGAATTGACTGGTAAGCCATCAATTCTTTACACACAACAGCAAGCTGTTAGTGTTTTGTGGCTACATTTTTGCGCCTTTTGTGATTGTTGTCGCTTCCACTTGCCTGTCTGCTTTACAGGAAGGTGTTATGTCGGAGTGGGGCAGCAATAAACCTGAATCGCCAAGGCGTTCTTCAGGCAAGAAAGGCGATAAGAACAGTTCCAAAGTACATTGTTTGTCTGTGCCTTTGAACTAAGAAGACTCTACTAAAGCGACAGACGTGCGAGCAACTCAGCCGACATCGAGTCCGAGCCAACAAGCGCCAGCTCCGGTAGTTAGCGAGTCTACCGTGAGTGACAAACTGGAGTCACTCACACAGCTACTGAGTGGTTTTATTAACAACTTCACTCGTTCAGAGCCTGAGACATCTAATACTGTTCACCGTCCTCATGATATTTCGCTGTCTGATGGCGAAATTACCGACAGTGATACTACTGGGCCCTACCCTTTAGATCGTTTCGATGAAGTCATCAGCCCTGCCCAGCTTAATCAGTGAATTTCAAAAGGCTTTAGTGGATTTAGCCGGTTCTTTTCTTGGAGAAGATGAAAAGGGTGAGGCATTATCAGACAAGCTGTCCAACATTCTAAACGCCAGTTTACGTTGACGACCAAGTGATGACTCTGTGAAAGCCACGGCTGCAAAAATCAAACTTCCTGCCAATGTGGACAACTTAAAAGTACCAGTCACAAATAACAACATCACCCAGGCTTTGAACAATGGTGGGAAACTTCTTGATGCCCGTCTTACACGGACAAATTGCCTCATATCCAAAGCCATTGTTCCCATTGCTAAGCTGTTAAGTGATTTGGGAGAGAAGAAAAATCACCCAGCAACCTTCTATCTGACAAGTTTGAACGATAGCCTAAGGCTTTTGGCTGCTTCCTTCAATTATCTTAATCATATACGAAAAGAAGGGGCTCGTATTCACGTGAATGACTCGGCTCTAACCCACCTTACTAGATGGGATTGTGAAGTGGGAACAAATTAACTTTTCCCCTTTGATGTTGTCAAAAAATGTGATGAGATACACAAGACAAAAAAAGCTGGAGAGGCCTCAATATAAACAGTAAACCAACCTGCACGACCAACCCAGGAGATTTAATCCTTACTATAACAAGAGACAGGTTGACAAAACCTATAACCAGGGATATCCCCCATCTAGGTACAATAATAAGCCTTTTTTAGGCCAGAAACAGTCTCAGGGGAGGAAACCGTACAACAGGCACCCCCGTTAACACCGTCCCAGGTGAGCACATGTATTATATACGAACCAATTAACACCCCCCAAAAAAATTATAGGGGGAAAGTTTTATTTATATAACGATCGGTAGAAAGCGTTGACAGGGGATAAACTAATTCATGATATGATTTCAGGCAACGTTATCTCCTTTGATCAGTTGCCAACGCAAGACAAATCTCCAAACACTTGTTTTTTCTCGTAAGAATCAACAGGCCTTAGACTTAGCCATGTTGGAATTTTTTGGTTGTGGTATAGTCGAGGAATGTAGTAGCACATTGCAAGGTTCATGTTTTTATTCGAATATTTTCCCCACAATCAAGAAAGACAGCTCTGCTAGAGTTATATTGAATCTTAGAGAGCTAAATGAATTCATTACTTTCATTCATTTTAAGATGGAGACCATTGCGGATGTTTTATCTATATCTCTAAATTGTTATTTCATGACCATTGACTTTAAACATGCCTTTTTCTCTATTTCTGTTAAGCCAGACCAAAGAAGGTGGCTTCGTTTTCTATGGAAAAATGCTCACTACAAGTTTGCTTCTCTCCCTCAGGGCTTATCATCAGCCCCTAGATTGTTTACAAAGTTGTTAAAACCGGCACTGGCATATTTGCGAAAATTAGGAATGTTAATCTTGTGTTATATTGACGACTGTATTTTTATTGCTTCATCGAAGGGGGAGCTGTTGTATAACGTGAATTATGCAATGCAATTCTTTGATTCATTAGGTCTGACAATTAACATCGAAAAATCGATCCTGGTTCCTACTCAAAAAGTGAAATTTCTGGGCGTTCTTCTAGACTCGATCAACATGGCTGTAGCATTGCCTGATGATAAAATGAAGCGGATTCGATATGAGGGTAGTTCAATACTGAATAAGAAAACGACTACTTTGCATGAATTACCTTCGTTTATCGGATTGGTTATGTTTACGGGTGTTGCCGTTCCTCAGGCACCGTTACATTATAAATACTTGGAGATCTTTCGGAATATGGCACTTATCAAGAGCAAGGGAGATTATGAGGCACACACCTTTTTAGATGTACATTCTCGTGACTTGATTCGCTGGTGGGTCGATAACATCACTTATTAGACTAAATCTGTCATAAATCCTCCTCCTGATTTAGAAATTCGTACGGATGCCTCACTAACAGGCTGGGGAGCGAAATTAGGCTCTATAATGACTGGTGAAAATTGAAATAGTGATGAATTGAATCATATCAATTGTTTGGAATTGAAGGCTGTATTGTTGGGGCTAAAATCTTTATGCAGAGAACATAGAGACACTCACGTTAGATTGAGGTCAGACAACACGACAGTCATAGCTTGCATTGATCGCTGCGCAAGTAATAAAGTATCGTTATTGACGATTGTCGAACAGATTTTTGAATAGACAAACATGAGAGGCATCACATTATCAGCCGAGTATATTAAAGGTTCGGAGAATATCGAAGCAGACCGGGAGTCACGAATAAGGAATAATGATATAGAATCGTAACATCTTTTCTGCATTATGCAAAAACTTTTTTGTGCCAGAATTAGACTTGTTTGCCACCAGGATAAATGCTCAATTACGTAATTTTGTAGCTTGGAAACCAGATCCTGATGCTTCTTATATCAATGCCTTTACCATACTTTGGACATGTGGTTTCAACTATGCCTTTCCATCTTTCAGTATTATCGGGAAAATGATCCAGAAAATGCAAGAGGACAGAGCGACTCTTTTAGTAATTCTTCCTCTTTGGCCGACAAGAGTCTGGTTCCCAAGAACAATGCAATTATTAGTGGAGGATCCTGTAATATTGCCTCGGAACTGCCTCACTCTTGCACAGGACCCATATCGCAAACATCCTCGAGCTGCAATGTTGAGACTCACAGCGATGGTGCTATCAGGAGATCTTTCGAAAGTCAAGGCCTTTCGCCAGAAGTTGCAACCTTTTTACTTGGGTCATGGCGAAATACAACAAAATTACAATATAGGTCGCATATCGAGAAATGGATGTCATTTTGTATCCAAGGGAAAGTTAATCCTTTTCAACCATCTGTAGGTGTACTTCTGGAATTCCTTCTCAATGAATACAGGAAAGGGAGAAAATATAGCTCCATGAATACGTTACCATCTTCTATTTCTGCGATTGGGAATATTGATGGTAAACCAGCAGGTCAACACTTGTTGGTATCCAGATTTATGAAGGCAGTTTTTCAAGAGAGGCCGGCTCTCCCTAGATATAACGTAACATGGGATCCTGAGGTTGTGCTTGAATATATAAAGACATTAGGACCGAACAAACATCTTAGGATTAATCAATTATCCTGGAAATTAGTAATGCTAATGCTGATCTTGTCCGGGCAACGTTGTCAAACATTACATAAGTTAGATGTAAGGAATATGAATATTACCCCTTCTAAGGTAGCATTTACTATTGGAGATATGCTAAAGACTTCAGGACCAAAGAAAAATCTATTACAAATCAGTTTTAAGGCTTATGCACCCGATAGGAGGTTGTGTGTACATACAGCACTCAAACAATATTTGGAAAAGACTTTAGAAAAAAGGGGGAAAGTAACCTCTTCATTCATAAATACAAAATCATACGGTAAACGAGCATCAAGGGACACCTTAAGACGATGGACGATGGACGAAGGATATAATGAGGGATGCTGGGATCAATTTATCAATCTTCGCTGCTTACTCGACTAGGTTAGCCTCATCAAGCAAGGCAGCGGCTTATCTACCACTGTCAACCATTATAAAAACAATAGGTTGGTCCAAGAAATCCACCTTCACAAAATATTATCACAAGCCTGTTAAAGATTTACACTTTGAAGATGCTGTATTAGCATAATATAAAGCTATTAGCTAGCTTTATGGAAAAACAATTCAGATTGGCTATGTATTTGTACATATTACTGTGTAAAATTTGGGTAATAAAAGGTTTTGTTCAGTTGCATTTTCCTTTATGTATGTGTAGTAGTTTTTAGTAACCACTCTAAACCTCTCATTGGGTGCCTTAGTACGCAGTCAAACGAGCGAAGTGAAATTATAAGATTAAGCGAGTTCACCGAGTGTGAAGGTTAATCTTAATTTCACGAGCGTTTTACTGCGTCACTTAGGCACTAAATGCCCTCCCATATCCACCCCTTTAATAAAATATACAATTACATATCAAAATTTCTGGTTCACTCAAAACTACACTCTGAAGACTGAGTGGGGAACCGGTCGGGGAACATCTCATTTAGTGCCAAAGTGACGCAGTAAAACGCTTGTGAAATTAAGATTAACCTTCACACTGGTGAGTACTCGCTTAATCTTATAATTATACACTAGTCCATATCATGCATGCTGTAACGGGACCGTGGAACGATTTCATGCTGTTTTAAAGTCAATGCTGAAGAAACTCTGCGGAGAACGCCCCCAGGATTGGGATCGTTACATTCCGTTTGCATACCGTGAAATACCGAATGACACCCTTAGATTTAGCCCATTCGAACTGTTGTATGGTCGCAAAGTGCGTGGTCCACTGTCGCTTCTTCACGAGCTTTGGACTAATGATGACGTGAATGACGAGACGAAGAATTCCTTTCGATACGTCTTAGATTTGCGATCACGGTTAGAAGAGTCTGCTCAAGTGGCTGCATCACATGCAAATTTATCTAGTAGGAAATATAAAACCTACTTTGACAGAAAGGCTAAAATGCGTAAACTAAATGTGGGTGACGAAGTGCTTGTTCTGTTTCCAACCTCTCACAACAAGTTAACGATGCAATGGAGACCTTATTCGGTAGTACGTAAGCATGAGAATGGTGTTGATTATGAGGTAAAGGTTCGTTCAAAGGTGAGGTTGTGTCACGTTAACATGTTAAAAAAGTATGTAAAGCGTGAAGGTGCTTCTTCCCCCCAAGTGTGTCAGGTGTGCGTTGTGGATGACATTGATGCGTCTGTCGAGAATGCGAGTGATGTTTGCGATATCCCTGACCTGTAAGAAACCGGAGAATGTGAATTCTGACCTGTCGAATGATCAGACGTCGGAGTTAGCAAAGCTAGTCGCCAAATTTTCAGACGTGTTCTCAGATAAGCCGGGAGTAACTCATAGTATCATCCACGACATAAATTTAACGTCAACTGTTCCTGTCCATACTAAGCCATATCCTATTCCTTATCGTATTTGTAAAGCATTTGACGAGGAAGTCGAGAGGATGAAAGCCGTCGGAGTTATTGAGCCGTCTACATCACCTCACTGCTCATCTGTCGTTCTGGTGAGAAAGGCTGACGAATCATGTCGCTTTTGCGTAGATTTTCGTCGTTTGAACGACGTGTCTGTCTTTGATGCCGAACCAATGCCGTCGATGGACGAGGCATTAGGTCATTTTGTAGGAGATTCTTATTTTTTCAGAAATCGATCTTTGCAAAGGATATTGGCAAATCCCTTTGTCGGAAAGAGCAAAACCGTACACAGCTTTTGCTACCAATAAGTATGGGCTTATGCAATTTACTAAAATTCCGTTTGGTTTACGTACTGCATGCGACACATTTATTAGACTAATGAGAAGAGTGACTGC
>NW_028234421.1:15849721-15852221 GCF_977035675.1 Penaeus japonicus | reverse complement strand
ATCTATCTATCTATCTATCTATCTATCTATCTATATATATATATATATATATAAATTATATATATATATATAATATATATATACATATATAATATATTATATATATATATATATATATATATATTATTTTTATATATATATATATATGTATATATATATATATATAATATATATCATATATATATATATATATACATATATATATTACATATATAATATATATATATAATATATATATATATATTTATATATATCATATATTTAAACACACCATATAATATTTACATATATATATATATATTATATATAAATATATATTATATATATATATATATAATATATCTCTATATATATATATATATATATATATATATATATGTACACACACACACACACACACCACACAAACAACACACATAACCTTCACACACACATACAAATACACACTCCATCATTATATATATATATATTTAGATATATATATAATATATATATAAATATATATATAAATATATATATATTTATATATATATAAATATATATAATATATATATATATTTTTTATATATAGATATATATATACATATATATATGCACATATATATTATATATATATATATATATATATATATAATATATATATATATATAGATATATATATATGTATATATATACATTTTATATCTCTAAGCATGCATATATAAAAAATTATATATATATATATATATAATATATATATATATATATATATATATAAATTATATATATATTATATATATATATATATATATATATATATATAGATATCTAAATATATCAGACTACTCTATTTATATATATATGCAGGTATGTTTTTATATATATATATATATTATACTCTATATATATATATATATATATATTTTTATATATACATACATATATATATATAATACATAATTCCTATATATATATATATAATATATATATATATTTATTTATATAATTAATATAACGTGTGTGTGGTTGTGTGTTATTTGTGTGTGTGTGTGAATGTGTGTTTGTAGTGTGATATGTGATCGTATATATGTAAATATATCTATATATATATATATATATATATACTATATATATATAACTCATATACTATTCCTACTTCGTAGTGTTGTGTTGAGTGAGATTAGTGAGTTTGTTTCGAATTAAATTAATATATATCAAATCATCTATATCACAATAACAAAAAAAAAATCACAAAAATCAATATAAAAATAAGTCCAAATAACAATATCTCTAAAAAACCTAACAATCAATCTAAATTATTGTATATCATATTTATATATTTGCATACACAACACCCACACACCCCACATCATTATATATATATCTAAATCTATATATAAATATATTAATATATATAATAAAATAAATATATATATATATAAATTAATATATATAAATATATATATATAAATAAATGGTATCTATATATATATAATATATATATAAATATATATATACTATAAATATTTTTTACATAATAAATACATCTATAAAACAAAAAAAATATATATATTATATATAATATATTATATATGCATCTATATCTTATCTATAACTATTATTCTATATATCTCGCTATCTTCTTTCTTTATCTATCTATCTAACTATTTATATATCTATATATAGATATTAAAAATATTAAATATATATATATATATATATATATGTATGTATAAATTGCATATATATATATATATAATATATCTATAATATATATATATATATAAATATATGTTATGCATATATATATATAAAATATATATATATATATATATATATATATTTATTTTATATATATTATCCAATCTATATATATATATATATATATATAAAAATATATATATATATATATATTACATAATATATATATATAATGTATGAATTTAAATATATCAATATATATATATATATATATATATATATAACAACACAACACCAAAACACTATCACTATTTAGGTGGTGTGTGTGTTGTGTTATAGATGTGATATAGTGAGAGTGGAGTTGAACCAATCTCAGACTACACACTCTCAAACTAAATCTCACTCACAAAACTATCACACACACACCATCACATACTAATTCCTACCCTCTCTTCTATCTACTTATCACAAACACACAAACACCACTCACACAAACACACACACACACTACACTAACAAACAACAAACTAACACACTCTCTCAAACTCGACCCTAACGACCCCTCTCCACCCACCCTCCCCCCCCCCCCCCCCCCCCCCCCCCCACCCCCCACACACAAACACAACTACACACCTCACCACACACTCACATCACACACTAATACACACACACTCACACTCCAACAACCTCTCCCAACAACACCCCCACACACACTCACACCACACACACTACACCTCCACTACACACCTCCCTACTACACACTAACACACCACAATCCACACCACCACCACACCACACACACACACACACTTCACACACA
>NW_028234421.1:15822221-15827221 GCF_977035675.1 Penaeus japonicus | reverse complement strand
ATCGTAGTCTATGATAAGATCTCTAGGTAAGATGGTATTGATGGTGACTCTGGAAAGAGTATCAGCAGCAAGGTTGTGGGTTCCACTGATGTGCCTGATATCTTATGTGAACTGGGTAATGAAGTCTAAGTGACGCTCCTCCCTCGGGGAATGTCTTTGAGTAGTGGTGCGTGGTGCGTCGACGAGGGGTTTGTGGTCCGTGAACATCACAAAATCAGGGCCCTCGACGTAGTGGCGAAAATGTTTGATAGTGAGGTAGGCAGCAAGGAGTTCTTTGCTGAATGCACTGTACTTCTTTCCTGGTGGGCGAAAACCTTTGGAGAAGAATGCTAGGGGTTGTCAATGTCCATCCACATTGTTGTGAATTATGCGACGAAGTATCGGTGCCACTACTTAACGACCATAGAAAAGGCCTACACAAGTCTTACCGCTGGAAAACTACAACTTGGTCGTTACCTTATGGAAATTCTTGTGACGAAAACAAAGCGGGAATTTGCAGGAGACTGGACTCCCCCGCTTAAATGTAACTTGGACTGGCCGAAATATCAAGCCGGTAGACCGACCTTGGCTGCGCTTGACGGAGGGAGAACTTATTTTGTGAAGGTTAAGTAACACCATTATGGCAAATTTAGTCTCAGTTTCACGGTTAAGTACATAGGCTCAGTGTGGAAACAAACTATATATGTACATGTTTGGTATTGCAAATTAATAAGTTATTATTGTTAAGTGTGGTTTTCTTATATGTTCCCTTAAGTTTCTCATTAAAAAAAAAGTATGGTGCATAATGGGAGAGTATGAAATAACGAATAAAAACGATAATATATAAAATATAAAAGGATAATTAAAATGACCAACACTACAACATGTGCATAAAATTTGGTGGCACGTCGGGATAAAAAGAATAGTGCAGTGTATAGTGTGACATTCTTTTTTTTTTTTTTTTTTTTTTTGAACCCAGTGAACCAGTGCTTGCGTGATTGTGGTAATGTATATTCCTCCTTGAAGTGCTCTCACTCGCGATAAGTATAAGTTGGGCATTATTTTGACTTTGATTTTATTTTTGTTTTTTCAAGATGGGCAAACGAAATTATAATACTCGTTCAAGTAGAGCAGCTGGTCAAAGTAATTCTGAGGAGTCTTACGAGAAATTGCTCAACAAGCACAACGACCTTGAATCCCGGTTTGAGCAACTAATAGAAGAATGTGACGAAATGAAAACTATGCTTAATGATTTTCAAAGATCAAATCGTGTTAATCGTGGACATTTGAGCGATGGTAGTAGTAACCCTAATACTATTTTCATTGATTGTAAAGAACTTCCAAAGTTTGAGGCAAAAATTCCAGCTTCTAATCCGCTCTTAAGAAATCAAGAAATCGAACACTTTATAAGGCAATAGGAGTTAAATGTGTACCCATCAACCGATGATCAATTAATCCGTAAAGCTAGAGTAAATTGTAAAGGTATAGCCGAGCAGATAATTAACTCGCACTATTTTGATGACATTACATCTTGGAATGAGTTTAAAGAACTATTCAGGCTGAAATTCAGAGTAAATAGTACGCCATCCGATTTCTTTAAGGCACTGGAAGATAAGAAGTTAGGGCTGTATCAATCACCGAAAGACTTGTACATTGAGATTGAAGGAGCGGTGTTGCAAGGAATGCGAGATTACCCATTGTCTATTGGCGACTCATTGGATCTTACTCGTAGAATATTTCTGCATTACCTCATTGGTTAAGACCACATTTAGCAGCCATAGAAAGTTCACCTTTGAATGAGCTAGTTGATGTTGCTTCTAGAATTTGGAATCTTCGAAGTGGTAATTACACTGATCACGCTGATAATGTAAGAAATATTGAAACTGTGAATACTAGACCGTATTGCGCCTTCCATAAGGTCCATACACACAGCACTTCAGCATGTAAAGCTAAACCGTCCGGTTGAGGATGCTGGCATTGTGGTGAGTCTCACAAACGACAAAATTGTCCATTTTTTCGTGAAGGCCAGAATCAAATATCCATTGAGAGTGACAAAGAGACGTGTAACGAAGGAGCAACCAGTAAAATGGAATGAGATTGATGTTTATAATAATGTAAATCGTGGTCGTCCTTTAGCTTTATTTAAAGTGGGAGGAAAAACGGTAAAAACTTTCATTGATACTGGTTCTTCAGCTACTATATTGAAGTATAATGCCTTAAGTGAATTAAACGTTCGAAATAAATCTCCACCTAGGTCACTTATTGGGGTTTTGGGAAGTACTCTGAACTGTGTTATGGAGTGTGACATTGAGTTTGAAATTGACAAAGGGTGCAAAGTATTTCATAGGGTTGTAGTTGTAGATAATATTGAATTTCTAGCTAATCTATTGTGTGGAATAGATTTTTTGAGAAGATAAGTTAGTCCATGATAACAAAACGCAAATGTCTAGGTAAATTCTAAATGATATAACTTTCACTGTAAATTACAGTGATCAACCCTCTCTGCAAGTGTCTGCAACAACTCAAATTGGTACAGTATCTCTTGCCCCAGTGCGTAGTTTGTTTAAGTCTAGTTTTTGTTCTCATGTGCTTAAATCTACTGTTTGTGTATCTAATAGTGGACGGTTTGTAAAATGTACAGTGCCATCTTTGCTTGAAGACAGTGTTTTGCTTGTTGAAAGTGAAATAGAATCATTATTAATACCCAAGACTTTAGTAAAAGTGAAGGACAAAAGCATTCAAGTGTGGGTCGTTAATGTAACTAACAAGAACGTAAAACTTAAAAATGGAACAAAATTAGTGTCTCTGGAAAAAGTGTCAAACTTGCCAGATGTAAATCTAAATACTTTCGGTTCGAGTGTGACTGATACTATATCTAGTGTTGAAGATGGTAAAATAAACTTAGATTTATCTGATTTGGACCTTTCTTATTTGAAAAGTTCTGAGCGTTCCAAAGTTCTAAATGTCCTAAACAGATACCCTAATCTATTTTCTGGTGAACAAAGTATAGGAACAATACCTGGCATTCATCATTACATTCCTACAGGTGTTCACATACCTATTTGTACCAAGCAATATAGACTGCCAGAAGCATCCAAGGATATTATCAAGCAGGAATGTGAGCAGATGTTAAAGGATGGTGTGATCGAACATAGCAAAAGTCCTTGGTTATCTCCTGTGGTACTTGTCAGGAAAAAGGATGGTAGTATACGATTCTGTCTAGACTTTCGAAACCTGAACCAAATTACTACTGCAGATGCATTTCCTTTGCCTAACATGACTGAACTTCTTGACAGTTTAAAACAAACTAAATATTTTTCAGTACTAGATGCTAAGAGTGCCTATTGGAGTATTCGTATTGCACCTCAGGACCGGTGTAAAACCGCCTTCACTGATGGTAATCGGCTTTATCAATGGGTAAGGATGCCTTTTGGCTTGCGCACGGCTCCGAACATGTTTCAACACACTCTCTCCATCGTGTTGTCTCCAGTCCTCGGTAACCACTGTCTTTGTTATTTGGATGATGTCATCGTCTACTCTAATTCATTTCAGGAGCACCTAGATCATTTGTCAAGTGTACTTAACTCACTTAATAAAGCAGGTCTTAAACTAAACTTTAAAAAATGCCAAATAGCAAGGCAGCAAATCAAGTTCTTGGGCTTTCTTGTCTCCTCAACAGGTATATCCCCAGATCCTGAGAAAGTTGAAGCTGTGACTTGCATGCCGTCACCAAAAAATGCACAGGAAACTAGAAGATATCTTGGTTGTGTAGGATTTTTTCGTCGGCATATAAAGGATTTCGCTAAAATTGCTGCTCCCTTAACGGATGTCACGAGGAAGAACAAACCATTTGTATGGAATGAGGCCCAAGAAAATGCCTTCCAAGCGCTGAAGAAACGACTGAAATCTGCTCCAGTACTAGTAAGGCCTGACTTTAATAAACATTTTCAAATACATACTGATGCATATAAAGTAGCTATTGCTGGTTGTTTACTACAGTCGGATGACAATGATGATTTACATCCTGTAGCCTATTTCTCTCGTAAACTGAAAGGTGCAGAGTCAAGATATTCAGCGACAGACCTAGAAGCCTTAGCAGTGGTAGAGTCTGTACGTGCATTCAATCCATATGTATACGGTAGATCATTCAGTATACACACTGACCATGCTCCATTGACTCATATTTTTAAGAAGCACACAAAATCCCCTCGCATGTCAAGATGGAGTATAGAACTTAATATAATTATACTATTCATTATAAACAGGGAAGGAACAACTATGTGCCAGATACTTTGAGCAGAAGTATTGCAACTGTAGATCTTGAAAATGTTGATCCAACTGAATTTCGTGAGCTACAAATGAAAGACCCCCAATGGAGAACAGTAATAGAATATCTTGAAGGAGGAGAACTAAACGTAACTAAACTAAACGTAAGTTATCTGCTCATCTTAGACACAAAGAGGACGAGATAACCCACAGATTAGTCATCCCTAATGACCTGCGTGCTGCAGCTCTTCGCCTAGTTCATGATGTCCCTATGGCTGCCCATCAAGGAATATTTCGTACGTACGTCAGACTAACATCCATGTTCTTTTTCCCAAACCAGTTGTCGTTTACGAAAGACTACATTCAAAGATGCTCTGCATGTCAACGAAGGAAGGGAGTACAAAAACGTCATGCATGCCTACACTCGGTGCCAGAAGTAAAAGAACCTATGGATCGTGTCAGTACAGACCTGATGGACCTCTATCAGTCTTACTCGGGTAAACGCTATGTCTTATCAATCGTGGACCATCTTAGTAGGTATGTCCAACTGGTAGCTTTTCCGGATAAGCAAGCAGAGACGGTAGCAAATGCTTTTGTTCAAGAATACGTGACTTTATTTGGAACTCCAAAGGTGTTGGTTACTGATAATGGCTCGGAGTTTACTAATAGACTATTCTCGGAAGTCTGCAAATTGGTTCAGATAAAAACATCACTTACTACACCATTCCATCCATCTTCTAACGGTATGATTGAAC
>NW_028234421.1:15804721-15809721 GCF_977035675.1 Penaeus japonicus | reverse complement strand
CACGACAAGTAAATGCTCTCTATGTCAAGAGATCACACACGGAAATAGGGACACGGCAAATGCTAATACGTGGACCCCTGATCTGGAACCTATTACCTCACAATGTTAAAGACATCACTAACCTCAATGATTTCAAGACAAAATCAAAAGAACATTTCCTAAATTATCAGTTGTGGCATCTTATTGTAAACTAATTGTTTTTCGCAATAAATTATATATGTATACAGAATAACCATTGTAGTTTATTGAATAAAGTTTTTGAATTTGAATTTGAATACTATCTCTTCTGACTAACGGAAGCATTATTTCCCATTAACCTGGAGTAAACCATGCCTGATTGGGATGGGAATTGAACATAAACTACCGAAATAATAAGCCTATAATAAGCCTTTACTCTCATTGGCTCATTTGCCCTATCAATTCAAATAATCTGATTTTAGTATTCAAACACGATGGAGTCCCTAATGAACCAAAGAACCCTGGTGCATTGCATCTTCTGCGCCCCTTGTACAGATTAATTTTTATTAAGGATACATAATCACGTTTATAATGAGGTGGTACTTTGTTTCAAGTATACTGTTTTGACTAGTTCTTTTGGACAGTGATATTCAATTTGTTATAGGTATGGCATATACGTCAGCTGAGGATATTTCGTGTCTAATATTGGTAGTTGATACAGTAAGGAATATACCCCCAACCATAGTGTCATCATTTTATTGTTACGGTAAATAATGCTGTTGATCTCATAGGAGGTGGGGGAGGGGGGAGGGGGAGGGGGTAGCGACTTCTGCTGCCTCAGACTCCACAACCAGCAGCTCCTCCTCCTCTTCCTCTTCTTTCTCTTCCTCCTTCCCTTTCTCTTCTTCTTCTTCTTCTTCCTCCTCCTCCTCCTCCTCCGCCTCCTCCTCCAACTACTGCTACTACTATTGCTGTTATTATTATCCACATTGTCGCTATTATCATTGCCTTATTATCAGTCATTACTGCTCACCATTACTATCATGATAATTATCCTTACTATCATCATGATCATCATTAATATAATGACAATTGTCATTATTATTGATATAATAAACCATACCATCTCTATCACTATCATTATCATTATCATCATTATTATCATTGTCATCATGATTATCATCATCATTATTATAGCTATACATATCATCACTATTACTGATAGTATTACTATTACCATCATTACCAATTTTCCAATCATTATTAGTATCATCACCATTATTACTATCATTAGCATCATCATCACCAACACCAACACCATCATCATCATCCCTATCATCACTATCATGGTGATGGTGAAGCTGGTGAAACTGACTTTATATTCATGTTTATGAAGTTACAGAAGTTATAAGACGTAGAATTATTATAGTTCTGAAGTAGAAAGACGTTCCCTCTTTGACTGATCTTTTCTTATGATCATTACCGTCATTACCATTATCCCCATCAAAGTTGTCGTTCTTAAAATCTTTTGATATTATACTAATTGATATTATCGCTGTCATCATTTTTTTTTTTTTTTTTTTTTTAGATGCCATCATTATCACAAATATCATCGTTATTGTTTATCATCAATCATGTAATGGAAGTATTACTAATCACTGCTATTATCCAGTTTAATATTATCATCATCTTATCATTATCATTTTTGGTATTATCCATATAATTACATTTCCTATAATTATCATTCGTAGAACAGTTATCTGTTGTTGTCACAAATGTCATTATGGATCTTGTTATCATAATTACTCTTATTTTCGTTTTGTGATCATCATATATATATATATATATATATATATATATATATATATATATATATATATATATATATATATATAAACATATATATATACTGTTTATATATAATTGATGTTGTTATTAACATTAATCACTTTTTTGTACTAATTGTTTTTGTTGTTTTGTTCATTATTATTTTCTTTAAATTCTTATCGTCAACTTATTAAGCATTAATGACTTATCGTGATTTGCGACTTATATGGAATACGTTCAAATATTTGTGGCCAATTACAGTTTTCAATTATGCTTTCAAGTCCATTGAAATATTGATGGAATGTATCACTTTGCTTCTTTGAGTATGGTCCCACGTTCTCGATTTATCCCGATAAGCGTCGAGGATGTGGACTTGCAAGGACGCCCTGCACCCTGCTTTGCCGGAGTTCTTCACCAGAGCCTCACCGGTTCCACAAAATTTTCGGCACTGTGATTTGTCCAAGAAGCCTCGAACCACTACGGCAAAGCTCTCCAAAGCTCCTTTCCCTTCCCACTGAGCTGCTTTAGGAATTATGTGCACTCCGCTATCTTCATTTGTGGCCCAACGGAAACTCTTGCTTTGACCTGTGCTGCATTCAGCTTAAGGAAACTGTATTAAAAGTCCTTGGAGGAAGCAGGATTCTTATCAAGAGCTGGCAGCTTTTGTCAGAGGAACCATTTTTTTAATGGGAAGGTACAACACCTTCTGCGGTTCACTAGTGGTTCACACTTGACAATGCGTGTGAGCAATTAGGTTCTCAATTTCAGGTTTGTACTCGAGTTATAGCGAAACAGAATTCATAATTACATGCTGATCACCGCAAAAAAAAAGAAAAAAGAAAAAGAAAAAAAAAACATAAAACAGATTTCGTCAAAGTTTATTATCATTTCACCTTCACCAGTTCTCCTTTTTTCTACTTGCATTTACAAAAGAAAATATTTCCTCTGGACTTATATAATAAGGAGGTCTTCCACTGCGTCCACTTTGTTCTGCCATAACCAGCTACATATCCTCAGGCAAGAACATCCCACGGGAAATAAGCAGTGTAAAAAAAAAAGACAAATCGAAGAACTAAACAAGCAATTTATTCACCAAATTTACTTAGTCATGGGTAAACATCGAAATCCACTAAGTCAACTTCAAAAATAAATGCACAATAATGCAGCAAATAAAACTATATAAAAAAATGGAGACAATAAATGATTTAGATGTACAGATGTCGGAGAGCGCCGCAGACCCGCCCAACCCAGTGAATGTCGCAATCACGGCACATTTTCGTCATTTCCCTGCAACATAAAACTCGCGAATGTTGCAGCGAGCGATTCTTACGGGAATTGTTTAATGTTTAATGTACTGTGTTCTTCCTTATTATACCTCCTCGTAGAGAACTGGGTCTGTTGTTGTCAGCATTAGTTCGCTGCAGTGTGCCTGTCGTTCGAAAGACAAAGATAAGAGCGAAACCTACTGAAACCTCCTTGGAAACCCAGCAGGAATATCACCAATTGAAAGAAATTGGGTTCGGAAATTTCATTACCAAAGTCACAAAAGCAAAACGTAAGATCAGAAATAGGCCTTTTCAACTCATTTTAAGCCTAGTCAGCTGATAAATTATTAAGAACAAGCTAGTCGAACGAGTTTTATATATGCATAGTGCTATAATGACAATGATTATGACAACAATTATAATGATGACAATAATGGAAATAATGATAACAATAATGATAATGATAGTAATTGCAAATGTATTATAATATCTTTATTGCCATTGTTATCATTATTATCATTATTATCATTATTAACGATATCATTATCCTTTTTGATTATGACAGTGGTTGATACCAATAGTAAAAATGATAATGATAATTTTAATTATGATAAGTGTCAGTGATAATGATGGTGATGAAGATTATCATTATGGTGACAATAATGATGGTGATGAAGAAAATGATAATGATCATCATTATCAAAAAGTTATGATAAGGATAATGCCAATATCAATGATAGCAAAATTGATATTGATATCAATAATAATGATCCTGGTCATCAAAATAATTATGACGATAATGATTAACTGATGATAACAATATTGATAATAATATTATTGTTATTACAATTAATGATTATGCGGATGATGATGGTGATGATGATGGTGATGATAGTAATAATGATGATAATGATAATAATAATGACAGAAATAATAACAATTATAGTAATAATAATAATAATAATGAGAATAATGCTGATGAAAATAACAATAATGATGATAATAAATGTGTAATAGAACAAAACGGCACGAATGGAGCAGCAACAAAGCAAAAGTGGATGACGAAACGCTTCTTAGGAAGGAAGCACAAGACTAAGCGTCCGCCGTTCTTCAAGTGTGAGTCACTGGCGTCTTCCCGCACACCGGACGGCATCTCAGGGCAGCGAGGACACAGAGCGACCTCCTTCCTCCTCTGGGTCCATCTTGCGTCAGGACCTCGACACGTGCGCCATCAGGGAAGAGGTCGAGTGCACAAGGGGCTCCCGTCCACACCGAGGGGCTCTGCAAGGAACACCAGATACCTCGCTGCTGCTACTGTTGGTTATCAGGGCATGTAGTCAGTTGGGCTCCGTGTCACATGAGAGGGGGCTGAGAGAGCGTGACAATAGCCGTAGGTCACGTGAGAGCACTCCATCAGGCACGGGGCGGCTGGTGATTGGCAAGTACTCGGGGTCATAAAGAGACAGACATGATGTAGGCAAAGGTCCAGCTGTCAAGTGTCGTAAGTGACAACCTTCCACAAGTGTTTACTAACTACCTAGTTTAACTTGGCCTAAATGATAGTCTCTCTGGGGATGCAATGTGTTTTGCATAATTTCTCAAGAGAAACTTTCATGGGTTCTTATATGTCGGTCAGCGTGCACGTGCATGTGTGTGTTTGCGTGTGTATTTAGTTTGATGTATAAACTTCACTTTATTTTCTCTCTCTCTCTCTCTCTCTCTCTCTCTCTCTCTCTCTCTCTCTCTCTCTCTCTCTCTCTCTCTCTCTCTCTCTCTTCTTTTACGTAAGGCTTGTTACCTCGCCCCCTTTCTTTGACTTTCTTTCTCCAATAGTATGTTTTTATGTATATAGATATAGATAGACAGACGGAGAGATAAATAAATAGACAGATAGACAGACAAACAGACAGACAAGTAGATAGCGAGAAAAAAACAAATTCATCTCTTAAA
>NW_028234421.1:15784721-15787221 GCF_977035675.1 Penaeus japonicus | reverse complement strand
CAAAAAGAAGCAACCAAAACCAAAACAACCTACAAAAGAAAAGTCAGAGAAGAAAAATGAAGAAACATTCCGAGCAAATAGGTTCTTTATAAACAATCTAGAAGAAAAAGAAGAAAATGATCATGAAATCAGGAAAACAAATGATATGAAAATGATTAATGATATCATAACAAAATAGTACCTCAATGAAATTATCAAAGTTGAGAGTGCCTTTAGAGAGGGCAAATATTTAAAGGAGGCTTTGAGACCAAGGCCAATTAAGGTCAAATTAGAAAATGAAAAACAGAAATGGAAACTGATTGGAAAGAATATGAAACTAAAGGAAATTGATGAATATAAAGAAACATGGATATCACCGGACTTGAGCTATGAAAAAGGCAAAGTCAAAAAACACTAGGAGAAAACAGAGAAAAAGACGGAGCAGGAAAACACTGGTATATCACCAGCATTAGACAAGGACATTCAGTACTGCAAAGCATACCTATTCGAACAAAGACAGGTGATGAAACGCCCAACGACATCATCTATCTAACAACAATAGGTAATGTAGACACGCAAATAAATTATTTATTTGAGACTCATATTGCTAAATATACAGGGATTATATCCAAAAAGTAACCAGACAAAACCTACATATCTAGAGGACATGGCAAAGATTAACAATTATTCAATGATAGCTCTTACAGAAACTCATCTGAATGAAGACAAAAAATGAAGAAATTAAGATTAATAACTATGAGCTAATAAGGAAAGATAGAAATAAGAGAAGCAGAGGAGGAGTAGCTCTTTATATCAGGAAAGAATTAGCAACTAGAATGGATACTGTAATAGAATACTCTAATAATACAGTATTAACACTAGGGGTATTGACAAAAGATACAAAAGAGCTATACATTATTTTATACAGACCTCCTGGAACAACAGAAACATCTTTCAATGAATCACTAGGCATTATTAGTAATTACATTGTCAATACAAGGGAAATTGAAGCTATTATAATACTTGGCGATTTTAATTTCCCCTTTATCGATTGGGAAACAAAGAAAATAAAGAAAGGAGCAAAGGCCACTAAAGATGAAAAACAACAAGCGAGAATGCTTTTAGATTTTGAAGAAAATTTTTACTTTAACCAAATCATCAATATTCCAACAAGGGAAGAAAATATACTGGACCTTGTTTTTATTAGTATAGGGGAAGATGTACACAACATACCATCAACTTATATAGCCCAATCAGACCACAGAATAATTGAAATCACAATGAATAAGTTAAATATTCAGAAATGTAGTGAAAAACAGATAGCCGAAGCAGAAAAGAGTCTCAGATCTTTAAACTTTAGCCATAATCAAATAGATTGGAAATAATTTAATGCAACACTAGAAAAGTCACTGAAAGATATTGACGTGCTGTTAACACCAAATGATATACTAGAGAAGCTTTATAATGCATGTAAAGATGTTTGTAGAATGTTTGTGTCCCCAAAAAATAACAGAAACAAGAATATTATACCAAGAGATCGAATGATCATGTTAAGAAACAAACAAGAAAATAAAGTTAACAAATTGAAAAAAAAAACAGATCAGATCAAGAGAGAAAGGATCAAAGCAGTGATAAGGCTATTAGAAGATAAATTAAAACTGTCTATAAGTAACCAAAAAGCAGCCGAAGAAAAAAGAGCTGTGGAAGCTATAAAACAGAATGCAAAATATTTTCCTCTTATGCAAACAACAGGTTAAAGAGGAAAACAGAAATTGGGACTCTTGAGAATAATGGTGCATTGGTAACTGATTCAAAGGAAATGGCTGAATTACTCAAAATGCAATATGAAGAAGTCTATAGTGTCCCAAGAATAGAAAAAATAATATCAGACCCACAACATTTTATTATTATTAGTAACAAAGATGAATGTCTCACTGACTTCATATTCAATGAAAAAGATATTCTTGAAGCAGTAAGTGAAATCTCAAACTCAGCAGCTGGGCCAGATGAAATCCCAGCAATCTTTTTAAAAAACTGCAAAGAAACCATAGCAAAGCCACTGGTAACTTTGTGGAGGAAATCTTTGGACATGGGGATTATCCCCAGCTTACTGAAAGAGGGTACTATAATTCCAATATATAAAGGTGGAAACAAAGGTCAGGCCAAAAATTATAGACCAGTAGCACTAACAAATATTTGAAAGGGTAGTGAGGAAAAAAAATTGTTCAGTTTTTAGAAAAAGAAAAGATAAACCCCGGGCAACATGGATTCCGAAGTGGTAGATCTAGTTTATCGCAGATCCTGACACACTTCGAACTCATACTAAGGGACCTAACTGAAAATAGAGAAGTTGATGTAATATACCTAGACTTTGCAAAAGCTTTTGACAAAGTAAATCATGTCATTCTGCTACATAAGATTAAAGACCTTGGAATCGGCGGGAAAGTTGGAAGATGGATTTACTACTTCCTAATAAATCGTAAACAGATAGTACAAATTAATGGGCTTTACTCAAATGAAA
>NW_028234421.1:15764721-15772221 GCF_977035675.1 Penaeus japonicus | reverse complement strand
ATTATCACCATCATTGTTGTTATTCTTATAATCATGATGATTATTATTGTTATTATTGTTGACATTATCATCATGATTATCATTTTCTCATCCTATCATTCCACAGAAATAATTCATTCATTTTGTTATTGTTATTATATTTGTTTTATTTATTTATGTATTTATTTTATTGTTGTCTTCGTTGTCATATTTCTTCATCTTCAGTGTTACCTGTACTGTTAATGTTTTGCTTTTGTTTTTGTTGTTGTGTTTTGTTACTGGTATTATTATCATCTTGTATTTTATTAGTTATCATTATGAGTGTCATCATTGTTATTAATATCATTATCATCATTAGTATTAGTTACATAATAAAATCTATCATTTTCAATATAACTCTTCCTCTTACTATTATCAATATAATTTCTGTTAATGTTTTGTTTCTGTTGTGATTATCACCATCAATAATTATTATCTTTTTCATTATCAGTATCATTATTATTACTGTTTTTATTATTGTAATCTAAATAATTAGTATTATTATCAACGCTATCATTATCAAAATTATTATCATTATTTTTTAAATTCTTGTTCTTATTACCAATGAGATTATCACTATCTTTAAGACTGCTATTGATACCATTACAGTCATCACTTTTATTACTATCATGGGGTTGCATCAAGGATCAGCTCTGAGCTCTTTCCTATTCGCAACGGTGATGGAAAGGTAAACAGACAAGAGCAAACAGGAGTCTCCATTGACTAAAATTGTACAAATGACGTTTCGAAATGTAGTAAGACTAGAGAGCAGGTTGAAGAGAACTTAGAGAAAAGATGAATGGAAGTTAGTAGCAGCAAGACATTGTGTGTGGAAATTCAGTGTGCATGAATGAAAGGAAGGGCGGCAGAACGATTGCAGATGCAAGGAGTAGAGATAGTGAAGGTTTATGAGTTGAAGTAATGGAGAGATAGAGGGATAGAGGTGAAGAAAAGGAAGCAAGACAGAGCGGAGTGAGTGGAAAAGATCAACAAGAAAGATTTGTGATAGAGGGATATTTGCAAGAATAAAAAGTCATAATAACAAGACGGTAGTGAGACCAGCTATGCCGCATGGCTTTGAGGCAGATGCACTCCCAAAGGTGAGAGAGTTGCATGTGCAGCGATTTTTTTTGGGTGTGATAAGGATTAAGTAGATCGATATTAACAGGATTAAGGACGAGTATATCAGAGGGAGAGCTCAGATAAGATGGAATAATGCAATGGAGATAAAGTGAGAGAGCCGAGATTGCAATAGCTTGGACATATGCAAAGAAGTATTGCAGGGTCTATTGGAAGCAAGATGCTACGGATAGAGCTACAAGGTGGGAGGAGAAGAGGTGGATTACGGATTATCATCATCATTATTATAACTATTATCATTATCAACGTTATCATCATTATCGCCATCATCAGCATCAATATAGATATTATCATTATCATCGTTTTGTTTTTTGTTGGTACTGTGATGATTGTTATCAATATCACTAATATTCTTAACATTATATCCACTACATTCATTACTCTTTATCATTGTCATCAATATCATCATTCTTATCATAACCATTATAATTATTTCTAACATCTTTATCATCGTTATGATTGCGAATAATCATTATCATTTTAATTGTCATTATAATCATTATCAGTATCATCTTTATTATTGTTGTTGTTATCACTATCATCGTTATTGTTATCATTGTTGTTATCATAGTTATTATTATTACCATTATCATCATTATCCTCATTATTATTATTGAAATGATCATTATGATTATTTTTGTCATCTTTGTTAGCATTATTGTTATTATCATCATTAATATTACCACACTATAATTGTTATTATACAACATTAATGATTTGATCATTATCATTGCCATTATTTTTACCATCATTATCAATATCATCATTAATAATATCATCATTACCATTACTATTATCATTACCATTAGTATTATCATCCTGATCATAAATAGCATCCCTATAAGTTTTATGAATTATGAAAATGACAAAAAATCATTATCATCATCACTTCATCATTATCATCATCAGCAGCATCGTTTTCAGCACCATAATGATCATATTGTTATGATCATTATTAGCATTACCATCATTACAATTATCATATTCATCATTATTATCATAGTTATCATTATGATGATAATCCTGATTTCTGTCATAATTATCATCATTACCGTTATCATTATCACGATTATCATTGTTATGATCATCTTTTTAAGTAATGATCCCTTTATTACTATTTCTATCAATGTTAATACTCTCATTATCATGATCATGCGTAACATTACCATGATTATCCTTATCCTCATTATCCTGTTATCAACCAAACCAACTTTAGAATCAATTTTGTCTCCTATAATTTTTCATCAAATGTATTTCTGCTTTGATTTATTATATCTTCATGCATACATGCAAACAAAATGTATAAATGCTTGAAACCGCCATGCAACGGCAATCCATCAAAGTCGTTCCCAAAAGAAACTATCAGCAACCTCAGGAACCTACCCTCCCCCACTACTCCCCCCACCCACCAATCCCCAAATGCCTTACAAATTCACGAAGGTCAATAATGCTTGCAATATCCCCAGGTCCTCATACCAGCGGAATTCTATCGGTGATTTAACCTCGACAATTTCGCCAATCGCGGGAGAGTATTTCCTTCTCTCTATCTCCCAGAAAACAAAAGGCTGCTTAGAGAACGCCCGCTCGAGGAGATGATATTGAAACTTAACGTCTGGGAGAGCGCTGGATGTTGCAATCACTGGATAAGCAGGTTGGAGCGTCGTGGTGGCAGCTTGCAATGTGTCTTGGGGCAAGAACGCGAGAAGCCTCATGTGCCCAGACAGTCGAAAGGCTGGGGCTGTGATGACTTGAGATGCGCCTTGTTTCCCCCCATTTACCGAAATTGCCCTGAAGGTTTGGGTTACATTGCAAAGTTATGCTAAAATTCGGGAATGATGATAAATTCGCCGACAAGAACTGAAAAGCATATGAAATTTCGGACCAATATTTCTTGCGTGTCCGAATTAGGTCCGTCGATCGGTTAGTGGGCATATAGTGTCCGTTATGAATAAGCATTTACGTGGGTTCACATGTATATGAAGGATCCATCGCCATAAAGATCATATTAAAGCGGAAGCAACAGTCGAGTGTCCCGAGCGTCTCCTAGTACGTGTTGAAGCGGAAATCCCACGCACACCCTCCCCCCCGCCGTCCCCTTCCTCAAGCAGTATCCTGAGCATCCCAGACCGTTCCCTAAGCACGATCTTCATCCGTGGCATCCTCCTTTGACCCCTTGGTGAGCTTGGCGGCGTGCCATGACCCTGGGCGAGCGGAGAACACATGGGCGTTATTGCGATGAGCCTCCGCCCTTTGTGACGCAAAACACGGCTAATTATGACACATACGCGCTGCTATGTTCCCGCTGAATTGATGCGCCGTGAAAAATCGCATCGTTTATGCAGCTGCACTCGGTGACGATCAAATTTTACACTCGGTTTCTGATGACATTCCGTGGTAATGCATATCACGCGAAAAAACGCACGCCCATTGCCACGCCTCCCATGGACAGTTATCATGACATCTTTTAAGCGAGCGTCGCGGGCACATCGCGGCTTTCATGACTAGCCAACGCTTTCCTGGACCTTTCATGTGGATATCGATGGAAACTTTTCGGGGCCGATCTCCGTGATCCGTCCGTCCTTCGCCATGACTACGGCGCGACACACCCGCACCTCAGCTCGCAAGTTATAAGCGCGATGCTGCACCAACTACATTTTTCTTCTTTTCCCTTGAAGGAGCTTGAAGTCGTCTGCTGACTCATGCCTTCCGATGCCTCAGGACAAACAGAAAGACGGAGACAAAACGCCCGCGCCTACAGCTGCGGGCGTGGGTGACAAAACCAGTTTTGCGTACAAAACCTTGTACGAGGCGGGCTTACCGGACTTTCTAAAACCATTGCTGCCAAACATCAGTTGGAGAAACGCAGATAGTGCGTGTGGGGGGGAGGGGGGATGAGTGGGTTGTTGGATGGTCGGATAGATATTTCAGTGCTAAACAATACCTGGGAAATGGAGTATATATATCAAAATAAAAGATTGTACTAATGAAAAAGAACTGAACATGTAAAAAAAAAGAAAAAAAAAAAAAATACAGCATCATAATATATGTACATATGGTAACTTCAGAGAGAGGAACCGAATGAGTTATCACAGCGGTTTAATCATATCTCCATTGATACAAGCTCTAAAAAAGAAAAAAAAAATCCTTTATGTGCATCATTCAATAAACCAAATGGAACGAGATGCTTTCTCGGGTTCAGGCCCAAGAGTACGAGTTGGGCAAACCACTCGCTAATGTGGGTGGGTATGGCGCCCCCCCCCCCCCCATCCCATTCACTTCCTGTTAGTAGATCGTGTGTCGGTGGAGCTTGTGTTCACTGAGGAGAGGTTAACGCTGATGATTCGGGTTGTGGCATGAGCACCCGGGCGAGAGAGAGATTAAGATGGATAGACAGGTAGATGAAGGCAGGGGAAAAGGGGGGGGGGAGAGGGAGAAGAGATAGAGGAGGGGGAAGGAGGAGAGAGAGGGGGGGAGGAGAGAAAGAGTGAGAGTAAGAATGAGAGAGAGGGGGGAAGGAGAGAAAGATTGAGAGTAAGAATGCTAGAGAGGGGGGAAAGGAGAGAAAGAGTGAGAGTAAGAATGAGAGAGATAGGAGGGGGGAGAGAACTAGAGACAGAGAGAGAGGAGGGGGATAGTGAGGGAGGGAGGGAGGGAGGGAAAGGAGGAGAGAAAGAATGAAGTAAAAAGACCCCAAAAGGAGTTAAACATGTCTTTCAAGAAAAATAAAAAGTTTAATAAGAAGAAGCTGTCTAAATTTAGCAATCTAACAACGGTCACAGTAATACACGCAAAAATGTAGAGAGGAAAGAGACATTTGACATTTGAAATTTTCCTTCGTAACTTCCAGAATCCTCTTATTTCAAAGAGAACAGCAACAATCCCCAAAGGCGACAAAGATAAAATCCTTAATCCGCAAAATATCAGCTAATGAAGTTCATAATCACTCATTAAGGGACTCCTTCGGGAGGAAGACGCAACAGCTGGAGCAGCCACACCCCGAGCGCTTCATCCTTCAGGCCCAACAATAACAAAAGGAAATATCAACGTCACCGTCATCCCTAAAGCAACAAGAGTCATAACACTTAACACCATCAAGACTAAAAGGCGACGCCCTAAACAAAATACATGTATAATAAAAGACACTGCTGCGCCATCCACCTTATGCAACCCTCGTGCGTGCATAGATCAACCCCGCGACTCTCCCCGGACCCAGACAGCCCCGAGGAAGCCGGAGTAAAATCCTTGACGAACATCTTAGACGTCTTGGCGTATAGGAGTTAGCAGGCTCGGTCCCGGATCTCCTATGATCGTCGTCTCTCCCTCTTCGATCCCTCCTCTCCTCCTCCCTCTCTTCCTTCCATCCTCCCCGCCTCCCTCCTCCGTCCCCGACCCCTTCCCCTGCTCCCATGCAAAGGAATGCAACACAAGATATACGCAACATCCTTCATAAACGTGGTTAGGACCTGGATGCTACGGGACTGCAACTGATACTAAAATTAACGACAGAGACGTACCTTTGCTGGAGATCGTTCAGATGCTGCTCCAGCCTCACCTGCAGCCTTAAAGCCAGGCATTATGACCCGACTTTTTACTTGCCTTCTAAGCATTCCCCCTCTCCTCTCCTCTCCCCCTCCCCTCCCCCACCCCCCTTCTGCGGTTGCTTGAGGTCGACGGCACTCCCTCTGCCTCTACGCATGCTGGAGACGCAAGGGAGGATTTTTTCATTTTATCCTGATGCACTCATCCTTTCGTACGAGGAGAGTTCAAGACATGAAAAATGTATGGATTAATCTTAGATTAACCATATATACATATACACATGAATGAAGACAGACACAATCTCAAACATACACATACTCGCAGAGAGGGAGAGAAAGAAAGAGAGAAAGAGAGAGAGAGAGAAAGAGAGAGAGAGAGAGAGAGAGAGAGAGAGAGAGAGAGAGAGAGAGAGAGAGAGAGAGAGAGAGAGAGAGAGAATGAGAACGAGAATGGGGGGGGGGGGCAGAGGGAGAGATATGAGGAGAAAAAAAGAAGAGAGGAAGGAGGAGAAGAGGAGTGAGGAGCAGACACACACAAACGAACACACTCACTCATTCAATCGGCCAATCAGAATCAACACCGCCCTGCCTGAACCCCGCCACTCTCACTCATGTATCACCACCCCATTCACAAATATCTCGAACAGAAGGTAGTAGCCCCCCCCCCAAAAAAAGAAAAAAAAAACGAGCGATTAAAAAAAAAATGAAAAGCAAATTTATCTCTCACGCTAATTGCCAGCTGAAGAGTGCCACCTGCACACACCAGCGGGCAGGCAATTGGAAGTTAATGAACGGGCTAAAGCAATAAACCGGACTGGCCCTGTGGAGCGGGAGGCCACTGAAACTACGGGAATCAATATGCAAAATGAAGCTCCGAGCTCGACCCAAGCGGCGAGGCAGACGAGGAGGCCAAAGCGCAGCCAGGATTCTTTTTTTCTCTCCTTCTTCTTTGTTCTTCTTTTGTGTTCATGTTCTTCTGTGCAAACTTTTCCTTTCCTCTCCCAAAAGCTAGCGGACTATTAGTGTGTGTCGTTTTGTTGCAATGCCGCGCTGGCTGATAACGAAAACACAACCCGTCTAAGATTTTTTTTTTCTTTCTTTCTTTTTCTTCATCTTCTTCTTTTTCATTTATTCTATTGTTTACTCTATTCTTCGTTTGATATTCATATCCTTTGTCTTTGCGTTCACGCCTTTTCGCTTTTTCCCCTCTTTAATTTCTTCGCATTTCCCTCCTTTTCAGCCTGAAAGAATGGGTGTGTGGGGGGGGGGGGGAGTCAATAAATATCGAGCCCTCGCAGTCATCTTGAAAATCGGAGGCAGAGGTGCCAGCGAAGTGCCACGCCCCCCGACCACGAACCTCTCCAAAGACAACCCAATAAAGAACTTGAAAACAGACACCGTTGCTATTGTTGCCTCGAGCGCGTCCCCCGTCACTCGAGATGCAAGGGAATCGAGCCTCGCCTGGGATGAATCTCTTTCTTTATCTCGCTGCCTTGTTAGGGATGATATTGTCTCCTCGTTTCTGTGGTCTTCGGCTCTCTCTCTCTCTCTCTCTCTCTCTCTCTCTCTCTCTCTCTCTCTCTCTCTCTCTCTCTCTCTCTCTCTCTCTCTCTCTCTCTCTCTCTCTCTCTCTCTCTCTCTCGCTCTCTCTCTCTCTCTCTCTCTACCTATCTATATATCTGTCTGTCTGTCTCTCTCTCTCTCTCTCTCTCTCTCTGTGTGTGTGTCTATCTATCTATCTGTCTGTCTGTCTATCTATATCGGTCTTGTAGAAGCGCCAATTGCTTTACAAAATTAATGTCAA
>NW_028234421.1:15752221-15757221 GCF_977035675.1 Penaeus japonicus | reverse complement strand
TCTAGAGAAATAGAGATAGGGGAAAAATGAAAAGAAAGAGAAAAAGAGAGAAACGGGAATCCAAACCGACATCTAAACAGCCAGACGGACAGACAGGCAGACCGAGGGACGGAGCCAGATATAGACAGAGTGAACGGAGGCTCCATCGCGCCCGGCCTCCGACACAAATGGAGACACCGTAGCACCCCCCGGCGAGGAAGCGAATCGCTTGCAATGTTGACATTATATCTGCATTAGTGGAAGCGCGAGTCGTATCCTCCTCGTTCCCTTTTTTTCGCCTCTTTCTTTCGGCTTTTTTCAGGATGGGAGTCGCGAGAGGAGGCCGGCGAGGTCTCCTTTAGTTCGAAGCGTGTCGAGGCTTCGGGTCTCCCTTTCATCCGAAACACGTGCGCGTACTGTGTTCATTTCGTGCCGCGGGTTCTGAGTTCGGCCTCCGCATGCTTTCTACTTCCTGTCTTTTTTTCTTCTTTTTTTTTTCCTTTTCTTTTCTTTCCTTTTCTTTTCTTTTTCTTTTTTCGGGGGGTCTTCGTAAGTCACAGGGATAATGCAAAGGAGCTTATTGATGGCATGGCTTCGGAAGACGATTTATGGGAGCTTGCAGGAAGGGCGACAGGGCGGGCTTCGCGCATTAGTCGAGGAGCGAAGTTTTCCACTCAGGGTGATATGGCTTGGTGCCTGCCTCTCTCTCTCTCTCTCTCTCTCTCTCTCTCTCTCTCTCTATCTATCTATCTATCTATCTCTCTCACTATCTATCTCTCTCTCTCTCTCACTCTCTCTATCTCTCACTATCTATCTATCTATATATGCATATATATATATATATATATGTGTGTGTGTGTGTGTGTGTGTGTGTGTGTGTGTGTGTGTGTGTGTGTAGCTATTTGTAGCTATTGCAACTGGAGTTCCTGTGTTCCTGGCATTCCTCTTCTTCCCTGTAATTCCCTTCCTAAACTTCGGTAGATCAGCTGACTTCGGCTGACCGATCATTTCCATTTCCTCGATCAGAATCTAAGAGCGCAACGTCTCACCGGCACATTCGCTCTCCTGGCGTTGTCTCCCTCTCCCCTCTCTACACCTCGGAGTTAATTCCCCTCGCGTATATAGAATTCATTTACCTCCAATAAAATCTTAAAACTGCAACTGAGTTTACTTTTGATGTTAGTAACTATAATCCCCTCTTTGTCTGTCTCTTTGTTTGCTTGTTTGAGTCTCTCTCTCTCTCTCTCTCTCTCTCTCTCTCTCTCTCTCTCTCTCTCTCTCTCTCTCTCTCTCTCTCTCTCTCTTTCTCTCCCTCTCTCTCCTTGTCACTCTCTCTCTCCCGTTTGTCTCAATAAACTTGTCAAATAAAAGTCCATCTCTCTCTTACTATCTTTATTAAAGTAGGCGTTCACACATTTATCTTCATTTCCTTTTCCATGTTAAATGCCATTTTACATGAAAAGCTCATTTTAGAGCTGAAACTGAATTACACTTAGTTAATGAATGCAGAATATTATATCGGTACTAAGTTAAGAATAGTATATTAAATGGCGTGGGCAGTCGTCTTCATCTGATGATCATATTTGTCATGTCCATATTCTTGCTCCTCTTGCACTGGGGGTTCGCAGATGCTGACCTGACCTGGCACTCGGCACTTTTACAGGAAGCCACTCTGAGAGCGCAGTTCTCGTACTTCTCAGGACAGGGCTGAGGGGAGGCAGAAGCCGGTCATGTTGGGAACTTGGAAGTCCTGTTCCACTTGGAACTCAAACCAACGTCTCGGCAGTTTTCTAGGTAGATTGCTTTGGCAGTCATGAGTTGTGTTGCATCTGTCGGAGAGTTCTTCTTCGGATATTATCGAGCTTGCTCCTTTGCAGATGTGAACATGAAGCCCAGGAACAAACTTGTTGTGCAGGGTTAAGATCTCTCTGGAAACCAAGTGTTGACATTCAGTACTCCATTAACAGAGTGAGATATCAGCATTATTTGTGTTTTGTTAACAGCGAAGTTGACATCCCTCTTGGTACCCCATCCCTGCCTGGTTCTCATGCTGGCACAATGTGGAGAGGGCGCAGTCATCCACTTATGCAGGTATTTCTGGATGTCCTTGAAGGTCATATATGAAAATATTCAAGAGGATTGACCCCTGACACTGATTCTTTTGATACTGGTCAGAGTGGTACCTATTGACCATCACTCACAGCTGTCTACCTGTTTGATTTCGATCAGACTGAGGTCGCGTTGATGACCCCAAGCATGGGGGTCTTGGCAAGACGAAAGAGAAGGAGGTTTGAGGCTAAAGTCGAGACACATGCCGAAACTGTCTGTCTGATAAGAGATCGTGTCTTCTAGATGTTGCAGTTCATTAGCAATTGCTATTTTTCAATAATTTGCAGATGGTAAGCAGAAGTAAAACTGCCGTGGAAAAGTATTACATGCAAGAACTATCTTGGCTTCCTTCATTATAAGTTGGCCTATAATTACAGGTGTAGAAGAGGTTGATCACTGGATGGGCAATTTTAACAATGCCCCCCCCCCCTCTCTCTCTCTCTCTCTGTATGCATTTATCTGTTTCTAACTTTCCTTTCTCTCTACTCATGTCTTTGCCACTGTTTTTGTCTATCTGAGTCTCTTTGCGCATTCATCTATGCATTTTATATAGTGTTCAGGTTAAAGGTGATGGTCAGACTCAAGAGAATAAGGGCTCATATGTTGGCCCAGATTTATTAATTGGTATCAAGTGATGAATTCGATCAACAGATGAATTTAACGTGATCGGCGTATTTAGACGCCATCCGCAATAAAGTGCTGCTTGCCAATTAACGAAATCGAAAAAACATGGTATACCTTGATAACATTAGAATAGCCACTCCGGAATACCCAATCATGTGGCGGTGTTATCAACATTCACACGGTTCTATCTGAGATATTTGAATATACAAGAGTTTTGTAGTTTACATACCAGGACACTAGATCATAAAGAACCAGCCGTTGCATTCACAGCAAGATCTACAATAAAGTTTGAGTATGGTTATTGGACAGCTTTTGTTTAGTATGCTTTACTTTTGATATTCGCTTTTACTCCAAACTGAAAAAAAATCATTTATTATGAATATCATGCGAAATATGACCGGTGGACATAACCTGCCTCTCTCTTCTTCTTGTGGATGGAACGTTGTGAATGTGAAATAATAATTCTGGAACTGTATCGTATATTTCATGCATGTAGTCTCTGCATCCTTTCTCCTCCCTCATCCCCCCTCCACACATCATACGTGCATTACTTATTGATATATTTAGATACATGTGAAATATCTTTCAGTGTTTTCTATGAATAATAAGACCGTATTTTTTCTTTGTATGAGTTATATATGCATAATTCACTTGCATGTATTTGGTCTGCATAGTGATTTACCTGCATATTCATTCACATGTAAAGGTTAACCGTGATATTGATGCCACACTGTGCAGTATGTATTTCATATATCAAAATGAAATGCCCATTTTCTAGTGTTTAAAATCAAACTTTTGAATTGCTCAAATCCAAAATGTGCGTTGGTGAAACTCGTAAAATTAAGCCTTTTCTGCGACTGGGGGACACCTACAAAATGTCGAGAAAACAGCATTTGGAACGAGGCGGACAGGCTCACTCCCACCCCCTTCCCTTACTGCACTTGCCTCATTTCCATATATGTTAATGTATTTATATATTCCACTGAATATGATTTTTTTTTTTTTTTATTCAACTTTTGTTTTATTTGGCATATGAGTTGACTGAAGGGAAGCAAGATCATCAGTGACTCTGCATGATGGTCGAAATCATCTTCTCACAGCATATCAGTCAGTCCCAGTCTTGCACTAGGCTAAGCAGTTGGGTTTACGGTTCATCATATTGTGACAGTATTGTAATGCAAGCTTCCTGCTGAGACGTACTCCTCCCTCGTGACCTGAGAATGTTCTTTTTTCCCTCCGCCTCCGACCTCAGACACCTGGCTACAGCTGGAACGACTTGAGTCGTGGCGAACTGGATGCACTTATTGTACCAACTGTCACTGCAGCAAATATCTTTCATCGTCACTCTCCACTTCACGTTTACCATCATCTCAGAAAATTGTCATTCCATTTGCTAAATGACTTGCACTTTGTTCACTTCCGGTTTTCACATCTGAATTTGTCAGCTGTGAGTGGAGAAAGTTGTTCATTGGTTGCTGGTGTTGCCATAGCAAAGGCTAATCAGAAAAGCATAGAAAAGATCAGGAAGAGATTTAGACCATCTTCGATACTAGACCTTGAGGGACCCCTTCTCCAGCCCCCGCCGGATGGAGGAAATTGTATTCAGTGGACGAACGAGGAACGACTTGGTGGATCTAAGAGCATGGCAGAAACCCTGACGGCTGAGTAGGAAAATTACTGTGGTTTGTGAGCTCAAGCATGTTGAGTAAATATTCAGAAGGTGTCTGGAGGAGTTTTTTGGTTTCAGCCCATGCGAAGAATTTTATCCAAGCCTAGGTAGTGGCAAATGGTTCGAATCCCCACTGGACCGCGGTTAATTAGTAAGGGCATCCCACCCTTCCTGGTGGGATGCCCTCAATGGCGAGTAGAGAGAGGCTTCTGCGTACCTTATGAGGCTTGGCCATCAGGTGGACATACCACGTTTGAAAGAAAAAAAAAAAGCGATGACTCTTCATGATAAGAGGCATCATAGTCAATAATTCAAAAATAATGAATCTTCTGAAGTTCTTGGTTTGATTATCATTTCAACTACTTATAACTTACGCCCCCTACTCTAAAGACGATCTGCTATTAGAATCACCTGGTGCAAATTCAACGGATTCTTAGATTATTTCTAGGTTAAAAAACTTCTCAACCAATTATGTGATATGTCGCAAGATAAAGCAGTTTACTTTGCAGCATGTTTGAGTATCATTACCCCGTGATGCAGCACCATTCATGGCGAACACAGTCAGATACATTCGGGCCTCTTAATCATGCAGTGTGGGCTGTCGTCTCCATGCATGTTT
>NW_028234421.1:15744721-15747221 GCF_977035675.1 Penaeus japonicus | reverse complement strand
TAAATGGTTATTGCAAGGTTACACTCTCTCTCTCTTTCTCTCTCTCTCTCTATCTCTCTATCTCTCCATCTTTCCTCTTCTCTTCCCTCCCCCCCCCCCACCTCTCTCTCTCTCTCTCTCTCTCTTGGTGAGGGAGAAACTGATGAGAAGAGGGAGAGGGGGACAAAAAGATAGATAGATGGAGAGATAGAGAGAGGGGGTTGGATAGATAGATAGTGAAAGAGAAAGAAGGGGGGGAGAGAGGGAGACAGAAAGATTTGTGGAAGCTCTGTAGTGTAAAGAAAAAAATATGGTACGAGAGGATGGCTGCGATAAAGAATCTTCACTACATACCTTATTGCTCAGCTGACAAACAGGCTGCTTCAGTTTACACACACATGTGCACACACACACACACACACACACACACACACACACACACACACACACACACACACACACACACACACACACACACACACACACTCATACACACACACACACACACACACACACACACAAATACATACGCGCGCACCCAAGCTTATATACACATGTGTATGTGTGTGTATTCATGTGTGTGTTGTTGTATATGCTGTATCGCAATGAAAAAAAAAGTTTGATAAAAGACCCAGACCAGAAATTCCCTACAATGATAAACAGATCTGTGCTTACCTTCCCCCACCTCCTGTGTTCTTTCGCTGACAAATACCGGTCCAAATTATGGCCCGAGTGAATATTAGAGCGAAACACAACTCCACGGTTTCTCCACGCACTCTGAGACCCACCCCGCGTATGCTAGTTATGCGTCTGGGAACGGATTTAGGATAATCTGCCATCTCTGTTTATCTCTCTCTTTAGTCACCATTTCTTGCTATTTCTTCTTAATCCTCTGTTTCCTCTTAAAACTCTTACCCTCGACGAGCAGTGGTGTGCCTTGCTTCTCATTCATAAAGCGTCTACCCGCGGCCAAAGTGTAGTTAGTGTGCGTCATTCATTCATATATAATGCCAGGTGGACGCGACCCTGGCCGTGAATTTTTTATGTCGGGTGAAAAAAAAAGAAGATAAAAAAAGGTGATTTTCAACATCAAAACTATCTAAAATGCGGGGAGTTATTTAATAAGTATTTCGATATATAGGGGATATACTGGTGCTATACGTTCATAGGGTGTACGTCTGTTTGTGTGTGTGTTTGTGTGTGTGTGTGTGTTTGTGTCTGTGTGTGTTTGAATGTGTGTGAGTAAGTGTGTGAGTGAGTTAGTGAGGGAGCGAGTGAGTGAGGGATATTATTAAGTGTGAGGCGGCACATACTGACAATATACCTTATGAACATAATATTGATTTTTTTTTTTTTGTGTGTGTGTGTGTTTTTATACTTGGACAATTGCAAATATATATTTATTTGATAGGACTGGCATTGTCTGTATCTAAAACACGATTTCATGAAATCCAAGTTCGCTGCCATGTAAACTAACTTTTGTGCGGAAAATCTGTGTTCACAACCGAGGCAAATGACAAGATACATTCACCGCAAAGGCCACAAAGACAATCGTGTCAAGGGTCAGAGGGAGGGGTAAGGGGGGCGTGAGTGTGCGTAGGGGAGGGGGTGGATGAGGAAGAGGAGGAGGAGGAGGAGGAGAAGGAGGAGGAGGAGAGGGCAGCTGAGGACGCAGCTACACGAGTACCAGTCTACCTGTGGCTGTGGTCGGGTTAAGACGCGCGCCGAGCCACTCTTCTACCCGGACACGTGAGGCTTCGTGGCGACCCGAAGCCTCACTCGCTCGGGAACCGAAGCTTCCCACCGGGTCTGGAATGTGGGAATGTGCATCAACAAATTCTCAAGGAGTCACAAGTGGAATTTTACCGATATTTGACGGCTCTCTGAAGTATATTAACCAAAGTTTGAGTTACTGTCGCAAATACAGCACGAATGAATACTAACCAACAAACCAAAATTGTAATTTTGAAACCATCCATAACTCATAAAAAATAACTTACTTTGTGTTTGGAAGTATTTATTAATGCGTGTTGCCAAGACTGACTACATGCAGTGCACATTCTTCTCTACCCGGCACATCGTCGCAGCAAATCATCACTGAATCAGAGACCCCATGGAACCGTAAGTACCTCAGGCACTGAACCGCAGCAGAATATTTAAGAAAAGGAGACCAGAAGAAATCGTATTACCTCAGTTAATGACACGAACTACGGACGATTACACTAGTGAACGAGAACACAGTGTGCCAGTAGACTGCATATGGTGAAAATCCGTTACGCCATCTAATCAGCCAAAGAACATTCAAGCCAGTCGGTTGATGACACATCCACAATCAATCAAAACTTCTGCAGGGCCCACACATAACGCATCTCAGGTATTTTACTGAATCAAGAGTGCGCCTGATACTACGCCGGCTGACTGCCGGGAACACCAGCTGCCTCCGGGGAATTCTTGATTATTCTTTAGAGACCTCGCAGAATTCTCATCTGAAGCACCACAGAAAAGGTGTTGCGAAGGGGAC
>NW_028234421.1:15677221-15692221 GCF_977035675.1 Penaeus japonicus | reverse complement strand
TTCGTTTTTTTTTCTCTCTTTATCCTTTTCTTTTTTTCTTTTCTTCCTTTCTTTCTCTCTTGTCTTTCCCTTTTTCTTTTCTTTCTTTCCTTTTGTTTCTTTTTTTTCTTCATTTTGTTTCTTTTTTCTCTTTCTTTCGGTCTTTCTTTTCTTTCTTTTTTTATTTCCTTCTTTCATTTTTTTTTTCTTTCCTGTTTTTTTTTCCTTTCAATATCTTTCTTTTTTTTTCTTTTTCTATCATTCATTTTCTCTCTTGCTTTATTATTTTTTCTTTGTTCCTTCTATCTTTCTTATAATTTTCTTTCTTTCTTTCTCTCTTATCGTTTTCATTCCTTCCTTCTTTTCTCTCTTTCTTTCATTTTTTTCTTTCTTTGTTTCTTTTCTTCTTTTTTTCTTTCTTTCTTTAATATTTTTTTTTTCATTCTTTCCTCCTTTTTTTTCTTTGTCTTTCTTAACATTTACTTTCTTTTCTTTCTTTTTTTGTGTCTTTTCCCCTGCCTCCCCCTTTTTGCTGCTATTTCTTTACAGCCTTCAATTCGCTTTTCCCCTCGAATTCTGTGTCGTATTTTTCCATCTTGCTTTCAGAGTTTTCATTCATTTTTTAATGTGTTTTTTTCTATTTCATTTTCTTTTCTTCTTATTATTCTTTTTGTTTACATGGTTTTAACTGTTAATTGTCAGAAGTCTTTGTAATCTTCAGCAGAAATATGATCCTCATTAGCATCACTGTCACCATTACCATCACCACCATGTTTGCTTTTTTCTCCTTTTTCATCATCATCATCATCATCATCCTCACCATCATCATCACCATGGTTTTCTTCTTCTCCTTCATTATCATCATCACCATCATCATCACCATGATCTTCTTCCTCATTATCACCATGGCTTTATTCTTCTCCTTCATTATCATCATCACCATCATCATCACCATGATCTTCTTCCTCATTATCACCATGGCTTTATTCTTCTCCTTCATTATCATCATCATCATCACCATGATCTTCTTTTTCCTCTTCTCCTTCTTCTCCCTCATCACCATCATCCTCACCATGGTCTTCCTCTTCTTAGTATTCCTCATTATCACCATCATCATCCCATGGTCTTCTCCTTCACCTTCTTCATCATTATCATCTTTTTTCACCCCAGGCAGCAGCAGGTGTATTCCAACTGCCGTTTCTGTTGCCGTTATTACAGCAATTCCAGCTGCATCACTTGCGATTCGGTCTGACTATTCTGTCTCGGAGATTCTGTTGTAATCACGTGCCTTCCTTCCTTTCTGTTTTCTTTCCTTCTCTCTCTTTTCCTCTTCTTCTTCCTCCTCCTCCTCCTTTTCCTCCATCTCCGCCTCCTCCTCCCCTTCTTCTCCTTCTCTTTCTCCTCTTCCCCCATCTCCTCCTCCTCCTCCTCCTTCTCCTTCTCCTTTTCCCCCATCTCCTCCTCCTCCTCCTCCTTGACAATAATAATAATAATAATAATAATAATAATAATAATAATAATAATAATAATAATAATAATAATAATAATAATAATAATAATAATAATAATAATAATAATAATAATAATAATAATAATAATAATAATAAAAATAATAATAATAATAATAATAATAATAATAATAATAATAATAAAAATAATAATAATAATAATAATAATAATAATAATAATAATAATAATAATAATAATAATAATAATAATAATAATAATAATAATAATAATAATAATAATAATAAAAATAATAATAATAATAATAATAATAATAATAATAATAATAATAAAAATAATAATAATAATAAAAATAATAATAATAATAATAATAATAATAATAATAATAATAATAATAATAATAAAAATAATAATAATAATAAAAATAATAATAATAATAATAATAAAAATAATAATAATAATAATAATAATAATAATAATAATAATAATAATAATAATAATAATAATAATAATAAAAATAATAATAATAATAATAATAATAATAATAATAAAAATAATAATAATAATAATAATAATAATAAAAATAATAATAATAATAAAAATAATAATAATAATAATAATAATAAAAATAATAATAATAATAAAAATAATAATAATAATAATAATAATAATAATAATAATAATAAAAATAATAATAATAATAAAAATAATAATAATAATAATAATAATAAAATAATAATGATAATAAAAATAATAATAATAATAATAAAAAATAATAATAATAATAATAAAAATAATAATAATAATAATAAAAATAATAATAATAATAAAAATAATAATAATAATAATAACAATAATAATAATAATAATAATAAAAATAATAATAATAATAAAAATAAAAAATAATAAAAATAATAATAATAAAAATAATAATAATAAAAATTAAAAATAATAAAAATAATAATAATAAAATAATAATAATAATAATAATAATGATAATAATAATAATAAAAATAATAATAATAAAAATAATAATAATAATAATAAAAATAATAATAATAATAAAAATAATAATAATAATAATAATAATAATAATAATAATAATAATAATAATAATAACAGTAATAATAATAATAAAAATGATAATAATGAAAACAATAATAATAAAAACAATAACAAAAATAATAATAATAAAAATAATAATAATAATAATAATAATAATAATAATAATAAAAATAATAATAATAATAAAAATAATAATAATAATAATAATAATAATAATAATAAAAATAATAATAATAATAATAATAATAATAATAATAATAATAATAATAATAATAATAATAATAATAATAATAATAATAATAATAATAATAATAATAATAAAAATAATAATAATAAAAATAATAATAATAATAATAATAAAAATAATAATAATGACAATAATAATAATAATAATAATAATAATAATAATAATAATAATAATAATAATAATAATAATAATAATAATGATAATAAGACAATAATAATGATAATGATAATGACAGTGATAATGATAACAACCATGATGATAATGATAATCATATTAATCATTACTATTATTATTTCTGTCATTGTTATAATCTATCATCACTATCAATGCAAATAACAACTACAATAATAATGATAATAATAATGTTAATAAGAGAACTAATGATAATAGTAATGATAATAACGATAATAATAATCATAATAACAATAGTGCAAGAGTAACAATGATAACAATAATAATCATTATTATCATGATGGTAATGATAATGGTAAGAATGATGATGTAAAGTAAACAAACGAAGATGACAATCTAGACTGAGCGACAGACAGACAACCAGAAAGAGATCCGATAAGGATACCAATGTCTCTGAATCCCTTCCCTCTAAAAGGATACTGACAAAACCTTCCCAAGCACCACCGGAGTGACTGCACAACGCCAGCTCACCCGTCGATGCGTCTCTTTTTCTCGCCGTCTATTCAGCCGTGGGAGGAGAATGCCACAGCCATGGATGGAGCAAAAGATTCTAGTGTTCTTGTCTTTGAATTTCCATACTGCCCCGCTTCCCGTCTCCCTCTCCTTCCCGTTTTCGAATCCTTACTTTCTCCTTCCCTCTTTCCCTCCCTCCCTTCTACCCGTTTCCGAGTCCTTCCTCCCTCCCTCCCTCCCTCCCTCCCTCCCTCCCTTCTACCATCTTCGAGTCCTTCCTCCCTCCCTCCCTCTCTCCCTCCCTCCCTTCTCCTCGTTTTCGATTCCTTCCTCCTTCCCTCCCTCCCTCCCTCCCTCCCTCCCTTCTACCATCTTCGAGTCCTTCCCCCTCCCCCCCCCCCCCCCGCCCCCCGCCCCCCTCCCCCCCCTCCCACCCCCCATCCCCCTCGCCCCCCCCCCCCCCCTCCCCCTGTTCCCGTTTATTGACGTCAGCTTCTTGATGTTTAATAAAATAAGTTACAGGTTCCGATACCCCTCCCCCCGTGCCCCCCCCCCTTCCCTTCTTCATACCCTCCTCCCCCTCCATCCTTCCCCACCCCCAGCCCTTTCCCCCATTTCATGTCCTCGACCCCCTCCCTCATCCTGTCCTCGACCCCCTCCCCCATCCTGCCTCGACCCCCCCTCCCCCATCATGTCCTCCCCTTTTTTCCCCTCCCCCTCCCCCATCATGTCCTTGACCCCCTCCCCCTCCCCCGTCATGTCCTCGACCCCTCCCCCTCCCCCATCAGTCCTCGACCCCCTCCCCCCCTCCCTCATCCTGTCCTCGCCCCCCTCCCCCATCCTGTCCTCGACCCCCTCCCTCATCCTGTCCTCGACCCCCTCCCCCATCCTGTCCTCGACCCCCTCCCTCATCCTGTCCTCGACCCCCTCCCTCATCCTGTCCTCGACCCCCTCCCCCATCCTGTCCTCGACCCCCTCCCTCATCCTGTCCTCGACCCCCTCCCTCATCCTGTCCTCGACCCCCTCCCTCATCCTGTCCTCGACCCCCTCCCCCATCCTGTCCTCGACCCCCTCCCTCATCCTGTCCCCGACCCCCTCCCCCATCCTGTCCTCGCCCCCCCCCCCCTCCCCCATCATGTCCTCGACCCCCTCCCCCTCCCCCTGCCTGTCCCCGCCCCCCTCCCCCATCCTGTCCTCGACCCCCTCCCCCTCGATGCCCCCTCCCCATCCTGTCCTCGACCCCCCCCTCCCCCATCCTGTCCTCGACCCCCTCCCCCCATCATGTCCTCGACCCCCTCCCTCTGTCCCCATCATGTCCTGACCCCCTCCCCCTCCCTCATCCTGTCCTCGACCCCCTCCCTCATCCTGTCCCCGACCCCCTCCCTCATACCTCCCCATCATGTCCTCGACCCCCCTCCCCCTCCCCCCCCCTGTCCTCGACCCCCTCCCCCTCCCCCATCCTGTGCCCGACCCCCCCCCCCCTCCTGACCTCGACCCCGCCCCCCATCCTGTCCTCGACCCCCTCCCTCATCCTGTCCTCGACCCCCTCCCCCATCCTGTCCTCGACCCCCTCCCCCATCCTGTCCTCGACCCCCTCCCTCATCCTGTCCTCGACCCCCTCCCTCATCCTGTCCTCGACCCCCTCCCTCATCCTGTCCTCGACCCCCTCCCTCATCCTGTCCTCGACCCCCTCCCCCATCCTGTCCTCGACCCCCTCCCTCATCCTGTCCCCGACCCCCTCCCCCATCCTCCCCCCTCCCCTCCCTTCCCCACCCCCTCCCCCTTCCTCCCCCTCCCTCATCCTGTCCTCGACCCCCCTCCCCCCTCCCCCATCCTGTCCTCCGACCCCCCTCCCCTGTCCTCACCCCCCATCCTGTCCTCGACCCCCCCCTCATCCTGCCTCTGACCCCCTCCCCCATCCTGTCCTCGCCCCCCTCCCCCCCCCCCATCCTGTCCTCGACCCCCTCCCCCTCCCCCATCATGTCCTCGACCCCCTCCCCCATCATGTCCTCGACCCCCTCCCCCTCCCCCATCCTGTCCTCGACCCCCTCCCTCATCCTGTCCCCGACCCCCTCCCTCATCCTGTCCCCGACCCCCTCCCCCATCCTGTCCTCGACCCCCTCCCTCATCCTGTCCCCGACCCCCTCCCTCATCCTGTCCTCGACCCCCTCCCTCATCCTGTCCTCGACCCCCTCCCTCATCCTGTCCTCGACCCCCTCCCCCATCCACCTCCCCCATCATGTCCTCGACCCCCTCTCCCCCTCCCCCATCCTGTCCCCCCCCCCCCTCCCCCCCCCCTCCCCCATCCTGTCCTCGACCCCCTCCCCTCCCCTCCCCCATCATGTCCTCGACCCCCCCCCCCCCCATCATGTCCTCGAACCCCCTCCCGTCCCCCCTCGAACCCCCTCCCCCATCATGCCCTCGCCCCCCCCCCCCTCCCCCCTCATGTCCTCGCCCCCCTCCCCCATCATGTCCTCGCCCCCCTCCCCCTCCCCCATCCTGTCCTCGACCCCCTCCCCCATCATGTCCTCGACCCCCTCCCCCTCCCCATCCTGTCCTCGACCCCCTCCCCCATCATGTCCTCGACCCCCTCCCCCTCCCCCATCATGTCCTCGACCCCCTCTCCCTCCCCCCATCATGTCCTCGACCCCCTCTCCCTCCCCATCATGTCCTCGACCCCCTCCCCCTCCCCCCATCATGTCCTCGACCCCCCCCCTCCCCCTCCCCTCCCCAAAGGCCCCTCTCCCTCCCCCCATCATGTCCTCGACCCCCTCTCCCCCCCCCCATCATGTCCTCGACGCCTCCTCCCCCTCCCCCATCATGTCCTCGACCCCCTCCCCCTCCCCCATCCCGTCCTCGCCCCCCTCCCCGTCCCCCATCCCGTCCCCGACCCCCTCCCCCTCCCCCATCCCGTCCACGTCCTCGCCCCCCTCCCCCATCATGTCCTCGACCCCCTCCCCCTCCCCCATCATGTCCTCGACCCCCCCCCCCTCCCCCACCCTGTCCTCGACCCCCCCCCTCCCCCCTCCCCCATCCGGTCCTCGGCCCCCTCCCCCGCCCCCATCATGTCCTCGACCCCCTCCCCCTCCCCCATCCTGTCCTCGACCCCCTCCCCCATCCTGTCCTCGACCCCCTCCCCCTCCCCATCATGTCCTCGACCCCCTCCCCCCCCCCCCTCATGTCCTCCCCCCCCTCTCCCCCCCCATCATGTCCTCGACCCCCTCCCCCTCCCCCATCATGTCCTCGACCCCCTCCCCCATCATGTCCTCGCGCCCCTTCCCCCCCCCCATCGTGTCCTCGCCCCCCTCCCCCTCCCCCATCATGTCCTCGCCCCCCTCCCCCTCCCCCATCATGTCCTCGACCCCCTCCCCGTCCCCCATCATGTCCTCGACCCCCTCCCCCTCCCCCATCATGTCCTCGACCCCCTCCCCCATCATGTCCTCGACCCCCTCCCCCATCCTGTCCTCGACCCCCTCTCCCTCCCCATCATGTCCTCGACCCCCTCCCCCATCATGTCCTCGACCCCCTCCCCCTCCCCCATCATGTCCTTGACCCCCTCCCCCTCCCCCATCATGTCCTCGACCCCCTCCCCCTCCCCCATCATGTCCTCGACCCCCTCCCCGTCCCCCATCATGTCCTCGACCCCCTCCTCTCCCCCATCATGTCCTCGACCCCTCCCCTCCCCCATCATGTCCTCGACCCCTCCCCCCCCCCCATCATGTCCTCGACCCCCTCCCCGTCCCCCATCATGTCCTCGACCCCCTCCCCCCCCCATCATGTCCTCGACCCCCTCCCCCTCCCCCATCATGTCCTCGACCCCCTCCCCCTCCCCCATCATGTCCTCGCCCCCTCCCCTCCCCCATCATTCCTCGACCCCTCCCCCTCCCCCATCATGTCCTCGACCCCCACCCCCCTCCTGTCCACGACCCCCTCCCCCTCCCCCATCCTGTCCTCGACCCCCTCCCCCTCCCCCATCATGTCCTCGACCCCCTCCCCCATCATGTCCTCGACCCCCTCCCCCTCCCCCATCATGTCCTCGACCCCCTCCCCCTCCCCCATCATGTCCTCGACCCCCTCCCCCTCCCCCATCATGTCCTCGACCCCCTCCCCGTCCCCCATCATGTCCTCGACCCCCTCCCCGTCCCCCATCATGTCCTCGACCCCCTCCCCCTCCCCATCATGTCCTCGCCCCCCTCCCCCATCATGTCCTCGACCCCCTCCCCCTCCCCCATCATGTCCTCGACCCCCTCCCCCTCCCCCATCATGTCCTCGACCCCCTCCCCGTCCCCCATCATGTCCTCGACCCCCTCCTCCTCCCCCATCATGTCCTCGACCCCCTCCCCCTCCCCCATCATGTCCTCGACCCCCTCCCCCTCCCCCATCATGTCCTCGACCCCCTCCCCCTCCCCCATCATGTCCTCGACCCCCTCCCCCTCCCCCATCATGTCCTCGACCCCCTCCCCCTCCCCCATCATGTCCTCGACCCCCTCCCTCCCCCTCATGTCCCCTCGACCCCCCCCCCCTCCCCCAACATGTCCTCGACCCCCCCTCCCCTCCCCCATCATGTCCTCGACCCCCTCCCCGTCCCCCATCATGTCCTCGACCCCCTCCTCCTCCCCCCCATCATGTCCTCGACCCCCTCCCCCCTCCCCGTCCCCCCATCATGTCCTCGACCCCCTCCTCCTCCCCCATCATGTCCTCGACCCCCCCCCCTCCCCCATCCCGTCCTCGCCCCCCTCCCCCCCCCCCATCATGTCCTCGCCCCCCTCCCCCTCCCCCATCATGTCCTCGACCCCCTCCCCCTCCCCCATCATGTCCTCGACCCCCTCCCCCTCCCCCATCATGTCCTCGACCCCCTCCCCCTCCCCCATCATGTCCTCGACCCCCTCCCCGTCCCCCATCATGTCCTCGACCCCCTCCCCCTCCCCCATCATGTCCTCGACCCCCTCCTCCTCCCCCATCATGTCCTCGACCCCCTCCCCCTCCCCCATCATGTCCTTGACCCCCTCCCCCTCCCCCATCATGTCCTCGACCCCCTCCCCGTCCCCCATCCTGTCCTCGACCCCCTCCCCCATCATGTCCTCGACCCTCTCCCCGCACAACCTTGGCAACATCTGAAGAACGGCCGAGTGTGAGTTCGGGATGGGGGTGGTTGGGAGGGGGTACAAGGGGTGGCACGCCCACGACGCCCTTGTTAGAGTCCGCGTGTTTGATCCGGCCCCCTCGATGGAGCAGCAATGGAGCGCCCTTTTATCTTTCTATTTTTGTTTATTTTTCTGGCTTTATTTATTTTCTAACTTGCTCATTTACTTGCCTGCCTCTTCGTTGAATTTGCATTTGCGATTGGAAGCGCGAAGAGTCCGGCGACGCGCAACGTTGAGTGCCCCGCCCCTTTGGCCACATTGGGCGAACGAGCAGTGTCTTTGCTACTATCGAAATTAAACGAAGAAATTAGACCTTGAGGCTTACCCTTCCCTTTCCCCTTCCCCTTCCCCCAGCACCACCCACGCCCACAACCCGCCCCCGGACCTACGCACAAGAGCCGCCTATTAGTCCCTGTCCGAGCCAGAGAGAAGGCCTTGTATGAAGCGAAATATTCCTTCCGTCATTCAGTCGCTTTGAAGGACGACGCTAATCGATTCTCAGTTGTTTCACGTCCTCCATTCTTAACAATCTTGTTAGTGGTAATTGTCTCTCTTCTTTCTTCTATTTCTTCCTCTGCTTCTTGTTTCAATTCTTCTTCATTTCTCGACTTCCTGTTCCATTATCAACCACATAGGCATTCGGGCATTTCCTCTCACCATTTTTCCGCCTTTTACCTTCCCTTTTTGTCAATATCATTCCATCATTATCTTTTTTTTCTTATATCTACCTATCTTTTTATTTATTATCATCATTTTTTGTTCTTTCTGTCTCCTTTCTGTTTTCTTTCTTTGTATATTTACCATTATATTGCCTCTTCTCTATTGTTTTGTTGCTGTTATATATATATATATATATATATATATATATATATATATATATATATATATATATATATATATAACTTATCTTTTTCTTTTCTTTTTTTCTTTTTTTTCTCTTTTTTATATCGTTTTCCGTTTAGGTTTCTCCCCTTCTTTCTTGTCTTCGTTTCTCCCTCCCTTTTATTTTTCCTTCTCTTTCTCCTCCCCTATTTTCATCGCGTTTTGGTGTTCGGGTATTTTTTCCACTTTTTGACTTTATTTCTTTTTAACATTGCGTCTTATTAATTTCTCCTATCTCGCCATCTATCTTTTTTTCCTCACCCTCACTCAAGAAGTGGCTCACGACAAGCTCATTATGTTATTAATTTGCTCATAACTTTATCAGTTAAGTTTTTATGCCAAAAATTCACCGACCGCGTTACTATACTGCCTTTTTGGTACGTTTGTGTTGTGTGTGTGTGCGTGTGTGCGTGTGCGTGTGTGTGTGTGTGTGTGTGTGTGTGTGTGTGTGTGTGTGTGTGTGTGTGTGTGTGTGTGTGCATGTAGTCTGATCTATGACTATCCATACAGTTTTATGATTTGATTCAAAGCTACGGTAGCAAGCCATACTTCACCTTGCAAAGACCCGGCCATTCACGTGGTATCATTTTCCAATTATCAAACTGGCAGAACAAAACCTCATTGTTTAATCTCCAGCTGAATGTATCTGAAAAAAAAACATCAAATTGGTTTATTAATGAACGATTTATGTGGAGAGCAAAGAGAAAATAAATCAGAATATGACAGGCAGCCACATCCATTCAGCGAACAATGATTTCTATCCCCGCAGATTGAAGGAGAGGGGAGGGGGAGGGGAGGGGGAGGGGAGGGGGAAGGTCTACCCAGGAAGGGGTCGCTCTCTCTGGAGGGGGGCGGGGGAGGGCGGGGAGGGACGAGGAATGTGGAAGGGAGGGCGGTTGGAGGAGGAGGAGGGAGGGGGTCTCAAGAGTCCTCCAACCCCACCCAGTGTGGAAAGAGTGGGCGGGACTTCATATTCAAAGTGTGTTATGTCCAACCAGCTTTTGTTGTCCGTCCCAGCCGGTTTCTCCGCTGTGGACGAGGGTGGGGGTATGAAGGGCGGGGGGGGGGAGACGAGAGAGTTGCAATTGAGAGTTATCGTTAATGGTGGCATTTTATGCAGTGCTCTAGTTTATAGTTCTAAAATTTCTGTTCTGCAAGATGTAAACTTACTATTTATCATGTTATTTATCTCTTTATTTTTTTGCTGTGAAATTGTCTGGTCTTCAAAATATAATTCATATATGAGAATAATAAAGAAAAAGCAGAGAAATGAAATGTATCAGACTAGTATGATCGTAGCTCCTGTGCTGTAGCTGAATCATTTACAAAACGTATACATTGATAAATAAATAAAAAAAATGATTCTGTGATTTTATATCCATGCTATATCCATGTATGAAAAAAAGTTATCAAAGCTGCAATGTTAGCCATCAATTCATCATCATATTGCACGCCCCATACATTATTACACACCTAACACATGCAAATGCAAAGATCCGTAAGAAATCAGGTGCTCCAAACCCTAAGAAGCCGACACTTACATAAGAAGGATTCATCTATAAATCTGCCATCGACCTAATATATAGTCAGGTATTAAAAAGAAATATGGACCTCGTCTATAAGCATGAAAAAATAATGAAGAAATGTATCTTGGGTTATAAATGTAGATATGAATGTGAATGTGACTGAGGGGGTAGAATCTCACATAAATCTTGAACAGCATGTACTGAAAGGTGAGGAAGAGATGGATCCTGTGATGGAGGTGTGAAGAAGGAAGGAAGGAAGGAAGGAGAGAGATTGAAGGATAAAGAAGGAAGGGGGAGAGAGTGATAGAGAGAGAGGGGGGGAGAGAGAGAGAGAGAGAGAGAGAGAGAGAGAGAGAGAGAGAGAGAGAGAGAGAGAGAGAGAGAGAGAGAGAGAGAGAGAGAGAGAGAGAAATTATGTATTTGCGCTAAAATGAAACCGAAGGCTGGTGAACTTAGTTACCGGAAGGAGGTACGGTATGGAAAGTACCTTGGCTTTTTCAAGGCGATTACTCAAAACAGAAGCCATGCTTTAATAAGAGATGCAAAGCAGATGCAAGAACACCTCGTCCTTGACACGGGGTAACGAACACATACGAGACTTGGCGATAAAGGTAACTGTAATCTGACTATAATAATAAGATCAGGATTCACGCCCTGCCGACAGTGCTCGCTCGCCAAGGCAGGAATATTAGGTCTCAGACAGACCTATGTGAGTGAAAAGAATCTAATTTCGTGATCCAGGGCGATACTGCGAAGGAGATGTAAATCTTGTTAAAAAAGCGAAAAAAAACTCTAATTTACTTTATGAAATCTGATGTTTCTGGGATGCATCTCCGGAAAACACGTTTCTGAAATGTTCGCTCATATCGATCGTTAATTTTGGTTGCTTATCGAGTGATTTCTTCATCTTTCTGTTGGTTGTTTATCCTTTTGTTCGTTTAGTTATTTTATTCATTTGTTTATATATTTATTATTTGTATTGCGTTTTGCAAGTCATGCCTTGCTATTTACACGTATAGATAGCGTGGTCATTTTTTCCTGGCATGTGTGTGTGTTTGTCTGTGTGTGTGTGTGTGTGTGTTTGTCTGTGTGTGTGTGTGTACGTGCTTGTCTCTGTGCATCTGTAGAAAGGTACAGGTACAGCCAGATTATTAGTAATAACAGATAAGTTTAGATACAGATATAGCCAAATATCTATCTTATGACTGACTCTGACAAATCCTTTTCACTATTTTTACGACTCTCTAGCACAGATGGTATCGACAACACAAGGAATATACGAAAAAAATGCGAAAATTGAAACTGTTATTGAAATACTGGCCGATACCGTCTGTGCTGGAAGACACTGACAGAGCGAGTGTTTTGCACTGGATGCAGGTGAGAGACGAGTCAGGGGGGGGGGGGGTCAGTGTGAGGATGGCCTATGATTAAGATAGCTCTAAAGTATGATAACTAAAACAGACTAAGCGTCTCTCTGTCTATCTACTTACGAATCTATCTGTCCTCCTATTTCACTAAAAGATACTGTAAGTCTATCGAGCAATAAAAGCGCTTGTTGCAGTGAACATTCACGTATAGGATGTCGATCATTTAGGCTGGAGTTTATGTTTTTGCCTTTTATTGTTGTTGTTATATTTTTTTCTGATTACATTCCGATTCCCTTTTTTGCGCTATCGAAGCCATCGAATTCCTCCATCTGTAGAACTCAATACCTGAAGTCCCTGGCTTACTTCCCCAAGCACTACTTCGCTTACAAAATAAAAAGCCATACCGTACAAACTGATGCTCCTTTGAACCCGTAGCCACTACACAGAGAGACGAAATCAAGCGATGCAACAAAAACACACCAACGAAAAAAAGGTTTCCCGAAGTGACAGTCTTTCAATTCGCAAGCCGATGCGAACCATACGTGTAAATGGTCTTTGCCTGCCACGCTCCCCGCCCGTTGTCTCAGTGATTTTATCTCGATTGCGCCCACTGTCGGCCCATTCGGTAGCAGGCGAAGTATCGAATGAAAGGGAGGCAGAAACGAGGGCCCATGTCGCTAGTAAATTTTATTCACTAACTTTTATTCAACTATTTTTTTTTTTTTTTTTTTTTTTGGCATCATTATTTTAGCAAGTCCGACCTTCGAGTACCACCCCCGCCCCCCACGGCCTCTTTGCTAGTAAACTCTCCGGTGAAATCACGCCGTAACTGGTTAGATAACCTTCATCAGAACGAATGGCTTCACCAATATATACTTTTTTCTCTCCTCTCCATCGCGCCCTTCTGCTCGCGCCTCGCCTAGCTCTTTCTTGCCCCCACTTTCTATTTTCTTGGTTCCCGGTTTTTCCTCTTTTCAATACACTCCCTCTCTCTCCCTTTTTCTCTCTCTTTCTCTCTCTCTCTCTCTCTCTCTCTCTCTCTCTCTCTATCTATCTATCTATCTATCTATCTATCTATCTATCTATTTATCTCTCTATCTCTCTATCTCTATCATTTTTTCTCTTAGTCTCTCTCTCTCTCTCTTTCTCTCTCTCTCTCTCTCTCTCTCTCTCTATCTATCTATCTATCTATCTATATATCTATCTATCTATCTATCTATCTATCAATCTATTTATCTATCTCCTTCTATGACTTTCTCTCTCTCTCTCTCTCTATCTATCTATCTATATATCTATCTATCTGTCTATCTCTATCTCTATCCATTTTTCTCTTATTCTCTCTCTCTCTCTCTCTCTCTCTCTCTTTCTCTCTCTCTCTCTCTCTCTCTCTATCTATCTATCTATCTATCTATCTATCTATTTCTCTATCTCTCTATCTCTATCTATTTTTCTCTTACTCTCTCTCTCTCTCTTTCTCTATCTATCTATCTATCTATCTATCTATCTCCTTCTACCTCTTTTTCTCTCTTTCTTCCTTTCTTTCCCTTTCTCTCTCTCTCTCTCTCTCTCTCTCTCTCTCTCTCTCTCTCTCTCTCTCTCTCTCTCTCTCTCTCTCTCTCTCCTCTCTCTCCTCTCTCTCTCTCTCTCTCTCTCTCTCTCTCTCTATATATATATATATATATATATATATATATATATATATATATATATATATATATATATATATATATATATATCGCCCTCTCTCTCTCTCTCTCTCCATATTCCACCTTCGTTGCGTGTCTTCATCATCGAGAAACATGCAACAAGAGGTCCACCAACCCATACCCCCCTGCCCCCTACCCTGCAACGTGGCACCCCCCTCCCCCTCCCCCTCCCTCAGCAGATTTCTTCTTCGTCCACGTGACTTGACGGTTTTCTTTTTATTTGTTTGTTTATCAACTTTGCTTCTTTGATTTTACTTTGTTTATCTTTTCATTTTTACTTCTTTTGAGGTTGCTATCCTATATCACCGTTTGCTTTTGTTAGATAGATTGTGTGTGTGTGTGTGTGTGTGTTTGTGTGTGTGTGTGTGTGTGTGTCTGTTGAGGTATAGCAGGAAAGTTGGGAATGGTGAAGGTGATGATGATTGTGATGATAATGTCATTAATGGTATTAGTATTAGTGATGATAGTGGTAACAAAAGTAACCACATAAGCATTTACATGATAACAATAAGTATCATTTTCATCATTAGAATTATTATCGTTTTTGTTATTATCATTGGTGTTATCATTATCATCGTTATCGTCATTATTATAAACATTACTATTATCAATTCATTATCATCATTATCATTATCATTATCTCTCTCATTCTCATGATGATCATGCTCATGTCAATAGTAGTGAGGACTTTGATAATCATGATGATGATAATAATGGTTACAAACATCACTGAACAAATATATGACCAGATAGATAAACCAAAAACAAAACAAACTGTGAAAAAACATAGGTCCCGCCCACTCACCGCCGCTCGAACGCCCGCCCGCCCACACCGCGCCCACCATGTAAGGCGAGTCATGGTCGTTGATACAGCTTGAGGTCTTCGTATTATGCAAATCAGCGGATGTTTGGGACTGTGTCTCATGCGTTGCTTGATAAGGACTTTTTTCTTCTTCTTCTTCTTTTTTCTTT
>NW_028234421.1:15622221-15624721 GCF_977035675.1 Penaeus japonicus | reverse complement strand
ACCACTTAAAATGACATTTAGCATATGCACTTCAGTTAGATGTATATAATCAAATAAATGAATAAACCAATAGTTTTAATTGGGTTATTGTAAAGGTCAGACGACAGAGTGGGGATGAATCAAGATTTCACTTTCGGGTCCAAGGGGGAAGAGGAGCAGTAGGTGTTCATGTAGGCGAGAAAATTGAAAAACGGTAAATCATGGAATAGAGGGGGAGGGTTGGGTCGAACGGTCCAGTCAGGCAAGGTCACTCACATAGTGTATATGTTAAGGAATGTGTGTTCAAGACAGGCAAGACTTGAGGAAAACGACAAGGATTCACGCATGTAGGGTGCTATCGACGAGACAGCAACCATTGTTGAAACAAGGAAGATGATTAATGAAAGGAGATTACATCAGTTTGCGGGCGTGGCCATCAGTGAACGAGTAGATGAAGCGGCCAGCTAACCAGCCCCTCTAATGATCTATGTCCCACTGACAGCAGAACAAGGCGTTGCTGATATGATCCAAGGTGTAGTTGTGTTGGAAGCCATGGCCTTAAGACATGCACCACACTCACCAAAGTAATATAAATGTATGTGAGAGAAGAGTAGCACTCAATACCTCTTGAAGGAGTGGGCGTGGATGGACCAGACCAGGGGCGATGGGAACCTTGCATTCGCCATAAATGAGCCAACCGTTGAGAGATAAAGAAAATAAAAGGACGTTGCGGGAAGCAGCACAAAGGTAGACTAACGGCAGGGTTGAGGTTAAGGGAAACTGCAAGGTTCAAAGGGCATCTCGGGTCACACGGCTTAGAGAAGGAGAGCCAGAGAATATCATTGTCTCTCTGTAGGTTCAAGGGATTATCTGTGCGGACAGGGCGAAAGGGTAAGGCGGTAGGAACACGAGGGGGAAAAGGAAAAAGCGTTGATGTACTGCTCCCAGTTTCCATTAATTCATTCTTTTTATACCGAAAGCATATACATGCAAATATCTTCTTGAGCTGATGGGCGTCAGTGGCGCTTTTTTATTCTTCTAATCTCTTTTCATTAACACAGTCCTTCCCCAAAGTTAGATGAATGGATAAACAAATGAATGCTTCATGGTTTTATTACAATTATTATCACTGATGTTACTATCACCACTGCAACACCAATAACTACTACTATTACTACTACTACTTCTACCACAACTACTACTATTACTACTTATAATCATACCAATAACAGCAATGATAATTACAATAATTATTATAAAAATACTTATAATGATAATGATATTAGTAACAACAACAGTGATGATATAATGGTGAGGATAATAATGATATGATGATAATGATAATGATTGTACTAAAAGGGTGATAATAGGAATAGATTAATATTGATATAGGTGATATCAGATAGATTAGATATGATAATAATGATAATGATAGTAATTATAATGATGATAATAATGTTTTCAATAACAGTAATAAAGATGATGATAAAGATAATGATGTTAATAACAACAATAAAAAACAATAACAATAATGCTAATCATTATGATAATAGCAATCAAGATAATGAGGATGAGCCTTGACCAGACTGCATGCACTTCCCCCGCAGATTGAGGACGGAGGCAACGTCACGACCGCAACGCTCAACGTGCTTGTGGAACGACAGCACGACGGCACGGCCCTCCGGTGCACGGGAATCAATCCGGCTCTTCCACACTCGCCCCTCACCGATACGTACCGATTGACGGTGTATTGTGAGTAGAGGTCGTGTTGTGTGTGGGGTGGGGTGGGTGAGGGGGAGGAGGGAGGGGGGTTGTTTAGGGGTGGAGGGGTGGGAGAGGGGCTGTTTTTATGGTGGGTGGGTGGGGAGGTTATGTGTGTGTATATGTGTGTGTGTGTGTTGGGGGGGGGGGGTTGTAGAGGGGGTTTTGTGTTGTGTTGTGTTTTGTGCGATGTGGCATCGTCTTAATTTGATTGATAAAGATATATACATCATTCTCATCGTCAGCCTGTATCATTCCACATACATGTGTGTATATACATATATATATATATATATATATATATATATATATATATATATATATATATATATATATATATATACACATATATATATGTGTGTGTGTGTGTGTGTGTGTGTTCTTCTAACCCTTTTCCTTCATTCAATCTTTATTCTTGCTTTTCGGATCCTCCCTTCTTCCGTATCTCTTTCTTGTTCCCTTCCACTACAGTAGGATTCAATAGAAAAGTTGAGAATTATATTTTGTGATATCCACTTGATTGCACAAGTCTGGACGTCCACATGCACTCCAGATAAATGCAATATGCAAACTTCGCAAGATATCGGAGATGGCGGATACAGAAAAAAAGTTTTCCCAAGAAATATTACCTTTCCTGTACTATTCTCTTGGTTTCAGAGTTGCATATATATCAATCCATGTTTGTAAGTTAATGCATTTTTGGAGAGCCATTACAGATACAATAAAAAAAAATCACATCAGTAGGTATGTGTGCAAACTT
>NW_028234421.1:15602221-15609721 GCF_977035675.1 Penaeus japonicus | reverse complement strand
TCTCCCCCCTCCCGCCTGGCTTCCTCCCCCCTCCCTTGGCTCGTGGCTCCCCCCACCCCCCCCTTCCCCCCCCCCCCCACCTTTCCCCCAGACGCCCCCGTGGTGGGCCTGCGCCTGGGCCGAGCGCTGAACCCGCGGCTCATCAAGGAGGGCGACGACGTGTACTTCGAGTGCGACGTCGAGGCCAACCCGCCCTTCCACCGCGTCGACTGGTTCCACAACGTGAGTCTGACGCTCAGGCTCGGCCTTGAGCTCTGTCTCTCTCTTGCTTTCTGCCTCTTTCTCTCTCTCTCTCTCTCTCTCTCTCTCTCTCTCTCTCTCTCTCTCTCTCTCTCTCTCTCTCTCTCTCTCCCTCTCTCTCTCCCTCTCTCACACTCTCACTCTCTCATACTCCTCTCTCTCTCGAACTCCTCTCTCTTCTCACTTCTCTCTCTACCTCTCTCTCTCTCTTCTCTCTCATCGCTCTCCTCTCTCTCTCTACCCTCTCCTCTCTCCCGTCTCCCTCTCTCTCTCTCTCTCTCTCTCTCCATCTCTCCCCTCTCCCTTCTCTCCTCTCTCTCATCCTCTCACTCTCCTCTCTCCATCTTCCCTCTCTCATCTCTCTCTCTCCTGTCGTCTCTCTCGCTCACCTCCCTCTCTCTCCTTCTCCCTCCTTCTCTCAACTCTCCCACTCTCCTCTTCTCTCTCTCTCAGACTCTCTCTCTCTCCACACTCTCACTCTCTCTTCTCCTCTTCCCATCTCTCTCTCTCTCTCTCTCTCTCCCTCTTGCTCTCTCTCTCTCTCTCTCTCTCTCTCTCTCTCTCTCTCTCCCTCTTGCTCTCTGTCTCTCTGTCTCTCTTTGTCTCTCTCTGTCTCTCCCTCTTGCTCTCTGTCTGTCTCTCTCTCTATATATATATCTGTCTATCTATCTATCTTTCTATCTATATATCTATCTATTTGTCTAACTATCTTTTTTCCTCTCTGTCTTTTTCTTTATCTCTCTATCTATATATATATATAATTCACACTTGATGTTCACTTACATCAGAGTTTTCTTTATTAAACGTAAATGAGATAAGAATAATGAATCTTTACTCGAAGAAAGTTAAATCTTCGAGGCAGTGGAAAACTTAATCTTAGTTCTAATGAAAGGAAATTAGATGTTATTGTGAAAAAGACGCACAGCAGTAATAAGACAACAATAAAGAGATAAATCTAATACACACACACATACACACACACACACACACACACACACACACACACATATGTACATATATATATATATATATATATATATAATATATATATATATATATATATATATATATAAATATATATATATACATATGTGTGTGTGTGGTGTGTGTGTGTGTGTGACTGTGTGTGTGTGTGTGTTTGTGTGTATGTGTATATGTGTATGTGTAAATATATATACATATATATATACTTATATATATATATATATATATATATATATATATATATATATATATATATATACATATAAATATATATATATATATATATATATATATATATATATATATATATAATAAAATCAATATAAAATGAAATCAAACCGTCCGCCCATAACAAAGGAATCGCTTAAAGTTCCATATCATTCTGTGGGAAGGTAAACAAGGTAGTATCAGACCTTTTTAAAAAGAGAGCAAATCCATTTATGTATTTCACTTCCCCCTCCCCCCCCCCCCTCCCCTTCCTCGTCATACAAAAGATAAAATCATCGAGTGCATTACACACAGTAGAAGAAAAGGCGCTCGTGTCCTCTTTTTTCCGATGCTCAGAATCTGATGATTGAAATTTTGCAAAACGCACACACTCACATTCATGCCCACTTTCAGACACACTCACTCACACACGTACAAACACTCACACTTACACTAGCATATACACCAACACTTGCACACACACTAACATTATTCCCAAATTAATTCATTTTTTTGATTGAACACGACCGTTTCTGATAGAGACTAACAAACAGATAAATAAATAGACTTCCAGGGTTTACGTCACCATACTACAACACCTCTACACTGCTTATGTAAGCTTAAATGAATAACAGGAGTATGTAATTGTGAGTAACCGTCTCTCTCTCTCTCTCTCTCTCTCTCTCTCTCTCTCTCTCTCTCTCTCTCTCTCTCTCTCTCTCTCTCTCTCTCTCTCTCTCTCTCTCTCTCTCTCTCTCTCTCTCTCTCTCTCTCTCTCTCTCTCTCTCTCTCTCTCTCTCTCTCTCTCCCTCCCTCCCTCAGGGCGCGACGATGGAGCACAACATGAGCGCGGGCGTCGTCATGAGCGGCCTCTCCCTCGTCATCAGGAACGTGAGGAGGCAGCATGGAGGCTCCTACACCTGCGAGGCCGCCAACATGGAGGCGAAGACCATCAGCAACGCCGTCCACCTCACCGTCAAACGTACGTGTTTCTCGCTCTGTCACTCTCTCCGTCCCCGCACGTCTCGACCCCCCCACCCCAACCCCCCCCACCCCCCCCCCCCCCCCCCCCCCCCCCCCCCCCCCCCCCCCCCCCCCCCCCGCCCCCCCCCCCCCCCCCCGCTTGCCCACCCCCCCCCGACCCCCTATCTGTCAATCTGGGAGACTGTGCCCTGTCTATTTACCGGTCTCTCTGTCTGTTTTTCGATGCGCGCGCTTGCGTGTGTGTGCAACGAGGGTGAGAAAAGAAGTCGACCTGGCCTTTTCAAATAGGACAAAATGAAGGAAAAATTCCGGCGGTTGGCGCTCAGACCAAATTTCCCAAACAATGTCTATGACATTCCACGTCGCTGTGGATCTTTTTCCTGCTTCGTATGTACATTTTTATTTTTGAATTAACAAAGCATTTCTGCTATTCATCCTTTACTGTTATGAAACGAATAGCACTTCTGTACTTCTGTTGACTATAAAAGATTTCCATGCAGTGAAATATTGCCCGCTTCCTTTCATGGCCGGTGTGTTGTTCGCTTTTTCTCTCAAAGGGAGGGGCTGGTTGGTCCTCCAATATATATCAGGTCTAAGGTAACGATTTTAGGGTCGGCGTTAGATTCTAAAATGTATTATTCAAACGCCATCGCTTTTAAATGCCAGCGTGCAATGGTCTTGCAACTGTAAGCTCGATTATATTTCTTCTTGGACTATGTACCATTGCAATATTAAACCGCTGTATCCATCAACAGCTAAGCGTTTAAACATTCATACCTTCAAATTCTTTTTTCAAAAGTTGACCTACTGGTACGAAAAGATACAAGTCTACATGATGTGGCAATTATTTAGATTACCTTCAGTTAATATCATCACGAGGAAATAAATCACGGCGTATATAAGGCTCCTGTTAGTTCATGGCGTTGAAAAGTTAAATAGAATTACGGTTTTAAGTCGCCTCCGTTCGCTTTTGTGTTTCTCAGTGCGGCTTTGTCCACAAGGCACGGCACTGATCCGCTCGAGCCTTTTTCATTGTCTTCTCCGCGACTGATGTCCAGACTGGCAGGCGCGGCCATCCTGGAGGCAGCTGTGGCTCTGCACTGGCACGTCTTGGTGGAGAAAAAGCGAGGAATTGGAAGGGAGAAGGAAACAGAGATAAAAGTCAGTCACTTGAAAATGTAAGAGGAAAAATGCAGTGCGAAAATATGATTGACAGACAGGCGAAAGGTTACGATTTTTTTTTTTTTTTTTTTTAATAAGTAAACAAAGCCGGCGTTCTTCTTATTCTTTCAGGAGAGGCTTTTGACTGGAAGATTAGAATGCGGCGCGTTTCAACTTAAACTGAATTCAGCCCCTTGTTTGACATTGGTGGGAAAGACATAAGGCATCTATGAACGGTGTTGCTAAGAGCCCTGTGACTGACGCCCTTTGACCCGCAGATGCCCCCGTGTGCGCCGGAACGGGACTCGAGAGGACCCAGGGCGCCGCTAGAGGCTCAGCTACGGCCATCAAATGCACGGTTGAGGCGGAGCCCGCCCGGGACATCTCGTGGGCGTGGGTGCGGACGCTGGCGGACGGCAGCGAGGTGGACATCCCGGAGGAGAGCATTCGGAGCGACGGCATCACTTCCAGCGTCTCGATCACACCCCAGACTCCCGAGGACTACGGCCAGCTGCTGTGCCGCGCCACGAACGAGGTGGGGCTGCAGCGCCAGGCCTGCGTGGTGACCCTCGTGCCCGCAGGGCCTCCCGACACGCCCTCCAACTGCACCGCCGCCCCCGTCAGCCCCGAGGCCCCGTCGCGCAGCGCCGCGCTCGCCGTCAGCTGCCTGGAGGGCTTCGACGGCGGCCTCCCGCAGAGCTTCCTGCTGGAGACCTGGCAGGAAGGTGTGCTTGTCGCCAACATGTCAAGGTAGGACGTTTCAGTCAGGTGTTCTTTTTACTCTGAATGGAGCCTCGCACAATGAATGGACCATTAGATTTTCTCTCTTTGCTAATAGCAGTAATTCTCATTATTGTTGCTGTGATTACTATATTACTATTGATATCATTTTTATTGTTATTACGATATCATTATCACTATTTTCATTAATATTACCATCATCACTATTCTTATCATTATCATTGTTATGATTTCTTTATCATTATCACCCTCATTGCTGACGTTGCAATGTATTGAATACTACCGTAGACATCACTATTTTATTCTCCGCTTTACACTTTGATGTCAAACTTTTTTTTACTAGGTAATGTAGGTATTCGATGGCTTCATATCTGTCGCTACAAGCTTTTCCTTTTAGCATATTTTCAGTCATTTTCTTCACTATTAATAGTGAAGAAAAGTTATTGGAAACCTGTAGCGAAAATATATTGTGTCATTCTAGTGTGTACTCTCTACTATTTTCAACTACTTGCTCCTCAAAAAAGATGAGAATAGCGCCATAGTATTGCATTCATTCCATGTTGCAGATATCATGCTTCCTTCTTCTTCATCAATTCCTCCTCATCCTTTTCTTCTTTTTCTCCCTTCTTTCCTACTTCCTCCTCCTCCTCCTCTTGCTCTTCCTCCTCCTCTTGCTCTTCCTCCTCCTCCTCCTCTTCCTCTTCCTCCTCCTCCTCTGGCTCTTCCTCCTCCTCCTCCTCTTTCACCTTCCCCTCTTCTTCCTCAGCTTCCTTCTTCTTCATCAATTCCTCCTCATCCTTTTCTTCTTTTTCTCCCTTCTTTCCTACTTCCTCCTCCTGCTCCTGCTCTTCTTTCTCCTCCTCTTCCTCTTGCTCTTCCTCCTCCTCCTCTTCTTTTTCCTCCTCCTCCTCCTCTTCTTTTTCCTCTTCCTTCTCCTCCTCTTGCTCTTACTCCTCCTCCTCCTCCTCCTCCTCCTCTTTTTCCTCTTCCTCCTCCTCTTTCAACTTCCCCTCTTCTTCCTCAGCTTCCTTCTTCTTCATCAATTCCTCCTCATCCTTTTCTTCTTTTTCTCCCTTCTTTCCTACTTCCTCCTCCTCCTCCTCCTCCTCCTCTTGCTCTTCCTCCTCCTCCTCCTCTTGCTCTTCCTCCTCCTCCTCTTGCTCTTCCTCCTCCTCCTCCTCCTCCTCCTCCTCCTCCTCCTCCTCTTTCACCTTCCCCTCTTCTTCCTCAGCTTCCTTCTTCTTCATCAATTCCTCCTCATCCTTTTCTTCTTTTTCTCCCTTCTTTCCTACTTCCTCCTCCTCCTCTTGCTCTTCCTCCTCCTCCTCTTGCTCTCCTCCTCTTCTTCCTCTTGCCTTTCCCCTCTTCTTCCTCAGCTTCCTTCTTCTTCATCAATTCCTCCTCATCCTTTTCTTCTTTTTCTCCCTTCTTTCCTACTTCCTCCTCCTCCTCTTTCACCTTCCCCTCTTCTTCCTCAGCTTCCTTCTTCTTCATCAATTCCTCCTCATCCTTTTCTTCTTTTTCTCCCTTCTTTCCTACTTCCTCCTCCTCCTCTTGCTCTTCCTCCTCCTCCTCCTCTTTCACCTTCCCCTCTTCTTCCTCAGCTTCCTTCTTCTTCATCAATTCCTCCTCATCCTTTTCTTCTTTTTCTCCCTTCTTTCCTACTTCCTCCTCCTCCTCCTTCTCTTCCTCCTCCTCCTCCTCTTTCTCTTCCTCCTCCTCCTCTTGCTCTTCCTCCTCCTCCTCTTGCTCTTCCTCCTCCTCCTCCTCCTCCTCTTCCTCCTCCTCCTCTTTCACCTTCCTCCTCTTCTTCCTCAGCTTCCTTCTTCTTCATCAATTCCTCCTCATCCTTTTCTTCTTTTTCTCCCTTCTTTCCTCCTTCATCCTCCTCCTCTTTCACCTTCCCCTCTTCTTCCTCAGCTTCCTTCTTCTTCATCAATTCCTCCTCATCCTTTTCTTCTTTTTCTCCCTTCTTTCCTGCTTCCTCCTCCTCCTCTTTCACCTTCCCCTCTTCTTCCTCAGCTTCCTTCTTCTTCATCAATTCCTCCTCATCCTTTTCTTCTTTTTCTCCCTTCTTTCCTACTTCCTCCTCCTCCTCCTCTTTCACCTTCCCCTCTTCTTCCTCAGCTTCCTTCTTCTTCATCAATTCCTCCTCATCCTTTTCTTCTTTTTCCTTCCCTTCTCTCCTCCTTCATCCTCCTCCTCCTCCTCTTTCACCTTCCCCTCTTCTTCCTCAGCTTCCTTCTTCTTCATCAATTCCTCCTCATCCTTTTCTTCTTTTTCTCCCTTCTTTCCTACTTCCTCCTCCTCCTCCTCCTCCTCTTTCACCTTCCCCTCTTCTTCCTCAGCTTCCTTCTTCTTCATCAATTCCTCCTCATCCTTTTCTTCTTTTTCTCCCTTCTTTCCTACTTCCTCCTCCTCCTCTTTCACCTTCCCCTCTTCTTCCTCAGCTTCCTTCTTCTTCATCAATTCCTCCTCATCCTTTTCTTCTTTTTCTCCCTTCTTTCCTACTTCCTCCTCCTCCTCTTTCACCTTCCCCTCTTCTTCCTCAGCTTCCTTCTTCTTCATCAATTCCTCCTCATCCTTTTCTTCTTTTTCTCCCTTCTTTCCTACTTCCTCCTCCTCCTCCTCCTCTTGCTCTTCCTCCTCCTCCTCCTCCTCCTCCTCTTGCTCTTCCTCCTCCTCCTCCTCTTTCTCTTCCTCCTCCTCCTCCTCTTTCACCTTCCCTTCCTCCTCCTCAGCTTCCTTCTTCTTCATCAATTCCTCCTCATCCTTTTCTTCTTTTTCTCCCTTCTTTCCTACTTCCTCCTCTTCCTCCTCTTGCTCTTCCTCCTCTTCCTCTGGCCTTGCTCTTCCTCCTCTTCCTCTTGCTCTTCTTCCTCCTCCTCTTGCTCCTGCTCCTCCTCCTCCTCCTCCTCCTCCTCCTCTTCCTCCTCTTGCTCTTCCTCTTCCTCCTCTTGCTCTTCCTCCTCCTCCTCTTGCTCTTCCTCCTCCTCCTCCTCTTTCTCCTTCCCCTCTTCTTCCTCAGCTTCCTTCTTCTTCATCAATTCCTCCTCATCCTTTTCTTCTTTTTCTCCCTTCTTTCCTACTTCCTCCTCCTCCTTCTCTTTCACCTTCCCCTCTTCTTCCTCAGCTTCCTTCTTCTTCATCAATTCCTCCTCATCCTTTTCTTCTTTTTCTCCC
>NW_028234421.1:15587221-15594721 GCF_977035675.1 Penaeus japonicus | reverse complement strand
CTTAATTGCTTAATTGTTCCTGTGACATTGCCGTACAGCAGAATCATGTCGTCCATTTTCCTTCTCTCGTCCAAAGCAGTAAGTCGTATTTCCGTAATCGATCTTTGAAACAAATCCTTTAACAATGACGCCCATCTTGTGATTGATCTTTAAACTCTCTCTAATTTGAGTGTTTCCTTTGTAAATTGGGTCCTTCGTATCAATAACTTTCTCGTAGGTTTTATGACAGCCATGCCATACATGCGTCCACACACACGGAAGCACCTTCATGTCTGCAATTCGGTCTAGCGCTGGGAACCTTGTCGCGTGATCCTCGGGGTTTGAGTTTCCTTTTACGATTACTCTTTTTTCGTTTTGTATGATACCGAGTTTCCGTTATTATTTTTCCTAAACATGACCACATGACAATTATTGTTATTAATTCCAATGTCTGCGTACAACTCCACACTACTAAGTCTTTCTGGAAGCTTTAGAATGAAAAGTCGTTTATTACTCTTTGTTGTAACTTTCGCGCCATCGGCGAAACTTGGCTTATGTCAAACCCCAAATCTTTGAAGAAAATAGTACGCATAATCGGGTGCCAAGACATATTTAAGGTACAACGTATAAAAGCAGAATGTGTCCCTCTAATTACTGTGCTCATTTGTCTTTCAAGTAGAGAGTCTTTCATCCAGTCGATGATTTTTCCTTTGACTCTATCTAGGTCTTGTTTATTACTGCTTGCATGCAGTATGATGGTATAATACTTCCCTCGCTACTTTTATTTCGTTCATTTTTAGTGTGATTTTCTCTGTATACTGTTTTATCTTTTGTCTTGCCTCTCTTCATTTCAAAGTGGGTGTCATGATCAAACACCGACGGAAATTTTCCCCTTTGGATTTCACACATTTCCTTTTCTTTACTATAAACAATGTTGTCCTTGATGCTATCAATTAAGTTCTGTTTTTAGTTTATATTTTACTATTAGTTAAAGAAGAGATTAAATTGGTTCGCACATTTGCTAATCATGCACTTTTCAATATCAGTCTTTGCCCATCCCATGATCTGGGTATATTTGTTTCTTCCAACTCTGTATATTTGATTTGATATAGTTTATTTGCAGAACAATTTACATGCCCTGCAAAAAGCCAGGGTAAGATGTCAAGCATCTATCCAAACTGGCTAAGCTTCTATTGCGTAAAGGGCTTAGTCAAGCACAAATCTTACATACCTGAGGGGCTGCATTATACTGGTTAACATATTTACATGTTTTACCTAGTCGGTAAAAAAAACCTTTTATGTCACTGATCATGTCAAAGACAAGACCAGTGTCTATAATAAGATTAATATAATCTACAAGTGATCTTCTTTGTACAGTGTTGTTCGATCGATAGGATGCAGTTTCCGTACAGTAAAGCAAGTAGTGGTTGAGACTATGTGATTTAGCTTTTTTGCACAATTTACAGTGGTGATATGTGACTGGTTTTACATCCAAAACTGCATCCTGCACATAATGTATAGTACAGCGATAGCCTATGCGTAGCCTGGTTAGTATAACTTGTTGCCTCCGTGACAGACCTTTATAAATTTCATAGGGCTTGTCCATGTATGATGTCCCGGCAATACTTTCAGATAGTGCCATGTCCATTCCTTTTCATCTTTTCTGTATCCCATACCTGATCCTCATAATCTCTTAAACAGCTATTAATACGTCTTTTCATCTGAGTAAGAGATAATGGTATAGCATAGTGTGGTTCTTCATAGGAAAGTGCGAATTTGGCTAACTGGTCAACTTTTTCACATGATGGTATTCCTATATGAGAGGGTATCCAGTGCAATGACGCTTGTATACCCTGCTCTGAGAATCTGGAAATTTGTTGTAGGATGTTTTTAGATACCATGTTTTCTGGGTTAAATGCAGTGAGTCTATAGAGGGCACCCTGACTGTCAGAAAAGACAGCCAGGTGGCGCCCCTGTTCACTACCTTCCTTTATGGCATGGTATATGGCTAATGATTCAGCATCAGTTGTGCTTGCCCAGTCTGAAATCCGCACACTTTCTCTATAAGAAATGTCGGGAATTAAGACTCCAATCCCAGCCGCTTCATGAGAATCAGTGGAGGCATCACAGTAGATTGCAAGTGGGGGTTCCCATCAAGAGGATGGAGGATATCTTCTATATACTTCAGGTAATGAGACTTCAGTTCTGATGTCAAAATCATGGATTTAGGTCCTGGCAGTTTGTCAATATGGACATATACATGAGTTCTATGCCATGGTGCAGATAGTTTGGTTTCTGAGATATTAAGAGCATCATTGCTCCAGACATTGAAGCTGAGGATGGTCTGGGCAGTTTGGGCTTTCCATTCTAAGTTGGAGTGCATTACATTGGAATATCGAGGCCGAGCAAACCTGACTCTGTGACTGATCTCATTTGCCAGAGCTTGGGAAATCTGTGGTTTGGGTAGGAGCTGCAAGATTCAAGTACCAAGAACGGTATTAATTTGGGTAACACGACTGTGGATTGTGGGGAGATCTAATTCTTTCCTCATGACCAGAACTTTGGCAGTCATTGGGCAGCCAAGTATAATTCTCATAGCCTTGTTCTGTAGAACTTCAAGGGGTTTGAGGGCATTTGGAGGTAACAGACTAAGAACCGGACTCGCATAGTCAATCACGGACCGAACCAAGGTAATATACATCAACCTCAGGACTCTGAGTGAGGCACCAACGTATCTGTTACATATAAATTGTAATGGTCTTAAACGTTCCAAGCAACGTTCTTTGATATCGTGAATAATTTCCTGGGTGAAACGAGAATTGCGTGACATGAGGTGTGGAGCAATCACCAGAACAACAAGATACCTGTAGGAGTAAGTCCTTGCAATAACTTGTCCACCTAAGCTTGGTATATAGGGCAGTTGGCGAGGTCTGGATATATGTTTGGTTTTAATAGGGTTGATTATGAGGCCAAGAGAAGCACACTTTTTGCTGAATCTCCTGAGTACATATTCCCCCCTATCAAAGACTTTGAGGGTATTATCCGCATATGATATGATATTACATAGGTCTCCTAACTCATTGTTCAGTTTGCAGATAGAGTGCATAAGTATGTTAAATAGTGTAGGGAACAATACTCCCCCTTGTGGGGTACCTAACTCTAGTTTACCGAAAGCACTAAAGGTACCTTGGTACCATACTTTAACTTTCCTTGTAGATAAATAGTCCTTTATCCATAATAGTAGCTTTCCCTTAACTCCCAATAGAGTTAATTCATGGAGAATTGCTGTTGGAGAAGCTCTGTCAAAAGCACCTTTAAAGTCTAGTAAGTATGAAGACTGTGCTTTGCTTCCATTTAGGTACTGTGCTAAACACATTTGTGTTCCTTTCCCTTTCTGGAAACCAAAGATAGATGGATGAATTTGGTCTTTGGTCTGATAAAGAAGACGAGTGAGAAGGATTCTTTCACAGGTTTTGGAGAGACAGGATGTTAGTGAGATTGGTCGAAATTCGTCTGGGCGTCCTGGTTTTGGAATGGGAATGATGGTTGCCTGTTTCCAGGAGGTAGGCAGAGTGCCTGTAGCATAGGTTAAGTTGAAGAGAGCTAGAAGAGGATTTCTTCCCTTTACCTGTACCTTAGCAAGGAACCGGATAATGTCATATGTAATGCCATCGTCCCCAGGTGCAGTGGATTTTCCAGTCTTAATTGCTGCAAGAAGTTCGTCAGTTGTAAATGGTATGTCAGCATCATATGTTAATTGACACTGATAATGAATTTCATTTTTGTATTTTAAATTGGAAGAGCACCTGCGTATGGATAATGGAAGATTATCAAGAGAAGAATCCTCACACCATTTGTTAAGAAGAGATGAAGCTACTGTTTCTGGATGAGGATGAGGTGTTGCATTGTATGAGTTAGCTTTAATCTTATTGATGTCCTTCCACACATTACTCATGGGAGTTGTAGAGTCAATTGATTCTGCCCAGGCATACAAACTCTCTTCTCGCTTTTGAGTAATTATTTCGTTCAGTTTTCTACTAAAGAAAACAAGGTCCTTAGCTAGGTAGGGGTTGCTTCCTAAATGTTTAAGCTGACTCACAGTTGATTGTATTAATTTTTCAAGATGCTTAATCTCAGAGTCTTTGTTTAGATGTCGTGCACGTTTGACTCTGGAGGTTGGAGACCTATGTATGGTGGGGTTTTTGGGGTGAAGTTGATTAATGATATTGCCAACTTGCTGACAGAGTGTATCATTAAAATGATCGAGATTGATAGGAGCAAAGTCCTCATACCAACAGGTAATCCTTTCAATGAATTGGTCATGATATTTAGTGGCTATATGATATCGTAAACGTGGCTGGGGTGGGTCTCTTTTACATAATGGTAGGGTTATATTTAATGCCCAGTGATCGCTGATTAAGAATGGGATAACCTCTGTAGTGGTTGGTAAATAATGCTGATTGTACAAGGCTACATAATCTAATTTGCCCCCTAGAAAATGAGTATTTTTTAAGGGACATAATAGACGTACAGGGTCACTTGTGTGTTGAAGATAATCATAATATACCTTACCGTTTTTGCCAATGGTGCTACCCTCAGAGCCAAGGAGAGGATGGCGAGCATTAAAATCTCCACATAATAACACAGTACATATTGTCAGGAGGTTTAGGTACCTCTTCACTATCATGCAGGTTAAATACATTAATAATAATGATAGTTTTGCCATCAAGAAATAATCTAACACCAAGATATTCAGCACATGTGTCACGCTTGCCATCGATCACTTTGGATGGTATGGAGTTCTTAATATATATGCCAAGCCCTCTTGTAGAGGGATTAGCCATATTAGGTTTGTCATAATAAGTGTATCCCGCAATTTTTGCATAGCGAGCACTAGTTTTGGCTTCTTGAAGGCAACATACATCAACATCCTCAGCGTGGAGATATTGAGAGAGACCAAGTCTGTATATGTTGCATGTAGTTTGAGCATGTGTGTTTCTACGCGTTTTCACAATTTGAACGTAGCCATTACCATAGCTCATATGTATCCCTCCTATTCTTTTATGTAGAAAGGAAAGAATTATGGTCAAATAAAAGTAATAATTTTTTTTCATAAAGTGATGTGTGTATTCATAAACTTGATAAGCTGCGAACTATTCCTGAATACTTTATCCCGAATCCGATGCAATTCATATAAAAACCGGCTATTTGATATGAACTATGAGGAAAAAGTGAAATGAGTCAAATACCTCTCGTGGAATTAATCAGTAAATGCTCACTTTTTGTAAATTATGTACATTGATTAACGTTAAAACTGATCGCCGTTACTCATCGAAAATTTAAGCCCAACATCTAACTCTGTGAATGTAATTGCAAAGGTAATTGATGGCGAATAGTCAATAAAGCGTCTGACAAAGAAAGGTGGATATAGATTGTACAGCCTTTAAAAATTGAAGCTGTAGCACGTTGTTTTATTAATCTGTGATTCAAGTTTATGACTAGCTTTGTACTGCTTCTGATATGTTTTGGAGTATGAGTGAGGGACAAGTAGTAGTAGTAGTCTTTGGGATGCATAGTTTTGCCCCCCTCCCCCCCTCACACACACACACACCTCAATTTAATGCGTGGAAATTAAGCTTATTATAACGCCTCTCTCCTTTTAACAGATGCCAAAGGTATGCCTGACATACCGCCCTTGCTCGGTGCTGCGCTGGGCGGGGTAGGGGTGTTACTCATCTTGCTGCTTGTGGGTGTGGTCGTTGCAAAAAGGGTTCATCGACGACCCAAAAAGCCTGTGGTCGAAGTAGCTCTCACGCCCACGGCCGGCGACGACTATGACCCCGACGTCGTGAAGTCGATCCAGCGGCGGCCACACAGCCTCGACGTCCTTCCTCATGACCTCGAGGAAGAGTCGCACGAGATGGACCTGCGCAGCCAAGGCGATGAGGACGAGGACGCCCTTGACGCCGCCACGCATGCCTTCGTGCACACGCGCCCCGAAAGCTGCTCCTCCAGCGACAGCCAGAGTGTGGCGAGTCCTCACCAACTCGGCGACAGCCACTTGTATAAGCTGGGAGAGGCTGACAGACAGTTGTCGCCTGCGAGGTGCTCGTGCACTCACAGACACAGTCACGCGCCGACTCCAGAGGAGGAATCTCGTGACAGTCATCACAGAAGTAGAGAGAGACAGGTCAGTATTGTCTATCAACCTTCGTAGCTTAAATTTATTTTGTCTCTGCATTGCAAGATACAACCACAGTAATGTGTTAAGATGAAGCACAGTCACAAAAAGAGAAAAGGCCATATTTGGTGCAATCTGTTCCCTCGTTAGGTTAAAACTATGGAAGCTTTGAAAAGTCTTAACATCCATTTAGTGTTCGTTCCTGAAAACATGTCTGGCTCACTAATTACTCGAGCCGAGTTTTCACTGTGTGACTTGTGTCATTTGCCAGAATTCCAACCTTTCCACTTTCATCTTGACAGGACCTTCGCCTGACCGACTCGCAGAGCGACGATTCGGGCTTGTCTGAGTCTGAGTCGGATCCGGAGCTTCGGGAGCTCATGCCCGTGGGCGAAGCGACGGCTGCGGAGCGCCAGGCCGGCGACGGGAGAGCCTACGAAGCCCTTCCGACGGAGGACGCCGCCGCATCCAAATACCACCGACATCCACACTCGCGTTCATCCTCCTGCGGAGCGCGGAGACTGCCATCATCGGTCTCGGCAGAGTTCAGGAAACTACCGGCCTCTCCAGGACACCTTCGGGACTCTCCTCGAGGCTCTAGAGTGCTTCCCACGTCGCCGGAGGACCTTCACCGGAGAGTGTCTCCGCCGAGTGGAGAGTCTAGAGGCTCTTTGTCCTCACCCGGGGAGCTTCGATCGCCATCGGACTCCCTCTTCACTTGCAACCAGGTGACGCCACCAAAGGATTCCGCGTGCCACTGCACCTCACAACACGTTCCGCCAAAGAGGACCACGAGACGGAAGTTGCCGACTTCGCCTCCTCAGATAGTCAGGCCGAGTAAGAAGGCTACGTACGCCCTCCCGATCCACGATGTCCCCGGCCACGACCTCAGTGCCAGGCGAGACTCTGAGCCGTACGGGGCCGGTCGGCCGGCCACGCTCGTCGAAGGAGACACGGGGGAGATCATCCTCCTGACGCGGCAGTCTCCTCGAGCCGACGACCCGAAGAGCGGCCGACACTTCGCCCCTGTATTCCCTACCGCCAAAGTGTCCGATTCCTCTCGGAGACTCCAGACGGCGCCCTTATCCCACAGAGTGAGTCCCACCAAAGAGCACCAACCCAGAAAATACGAGGCAACCGACGTGAGCCCCGTTTCTTCCAAGATTTCCCACGTCGACGCCAGCGACTACCAAGTGCCAGCCAACCCCGATGTGTGTAGAAGAGAGACGTCCGTATGACACATGCATACAGACACACGCTTTATATATCCGTGTAAGTATTAAAGTTGTTTTCTTACACATATATTTACATATATATACATATACATATGTGTGTTTCTT
>NW_028234421.1:15547221-15574721 GCF_977035675.1 Penaeus japonicus | reverse complement strand
CATTTTACATGCTTATCCATCTCTTGCCATCGTCGTCCACGAGCTGTATATTGCATATGTATGTCATAAACAATGTAAAATCTTCATTTCAACTTTCAAAGTTTCTAAAAGGCTTTTATGTGCAAGTATGTTGATGTATGTTGTATATTTGTTTACAGCCTGTCATATTTGTAATAAACTTTGCATAATATCGTTATTTTCATTTTCATCATTATTATCTAAATTATTATTATTGTTCTTGTTATTAACAGCATCAATGTTATTGTTATCATTATCAATATTATCATTTTCATCATTGGTAATATAAATATTATCATTATTATTATTATATTTTGTTATCACTATACTTTTTTATTTTTCTTGTCCTTATCATTATCATTTATATCCTTGCGTTTTATCATTGTCATTGTTACCATTGTTCTTGGTTTTACTGTAAAAGGGCCGTTTTGTTGTCACCATAACAATGATATTTACACTGAATCGTGAAGTTTTTTTCATAAAAGTGCTGAAAGTTTATTCATTGACCTTCTATCCTACTTCATCGTATATCCAAACCCTTATCTACAGCAACTTGTAATTACCATGAGTGCGGTCAGCCTTTGATCAGAAATAGATCTGTTATGCAATTAATGCTTCAGAGTCGCGACATGATAATAAAATCGAATACATTTTTAAACATTATCATTTCATACGGTAATAGTCACATTTCTTTTCAAATAAAAACGAAAGAATTAATACTTCATTAGTGTAAGGTTAACAAAAGACAGAATTCTCCAATAAAATATTTTCAATCTTTGTACATACATGTTTTTTCTGTTTACAGTGTAATAATTACATTTTAGCCCTAAGAGTATGTTGCACACAAACATGGTATGTCCAATAGCCAAGGTTTATGCATTGGCTTCCTACAGCACAAATCCAAGAGGAGGATATTGGTATGTTCAACAATCAATGACTTTGACCTAAAATCATAAATTTCAATAAAGCCTAAATATCATTATTCACAAACAGGGAACAAGTCCTATTTTCATATACATACGGCTCAAAGATATTGATTGCGACATTCAGTCAAAGGGCGTACTTTTTTTCTTTTTTTTCTTTTTTTAGTAACCCTAATATAGTTACCACCAAAGTACTTAAAGGTAACAGATAGGTCAGTAATCTCACGGGAAATGAGGTTCTTTAGGAAGAAAAAGGAAGACATGGGAAAGTCTGGGATGATTCTTTCACGGCTCATGCTAGTCATGAAAATGTCTTCTGCAGCATCGCTGGAACCAGAAACTTAAACCTCGAAAGCTTCAATTGAAATTTAGGCGCACCAGGAAACATTACTGAACAAAACTTAGCATGAGCCTTTACAAATAAACCATTTAAGGGGAGGGACTTGATTCCATTGAATTTATCATAGACTAAACAATACATTTCTCGAGAGCTTTGTGACAGTATGGCAACGAGGGCAGTAGAAAATCACGGAATAATAAATTATCTATTTGATCATGGAATTGACTTCAGTCTTGTTACTGTATCATGAAAAAAGTAATCTTTGTATCGTGGAACTAATTACACAGACAGAAAATATATTTACAAAATTCAATAGACACTGTATACAGTTATCACAAGAACACTTTGAAATTAAAGTCCAATTAATGTTACATAAAAAATATCTACAATGCTGTATTAGTTAATCTATATATATTTAACAATCAACACAAAAGCATCTCTTGCCTTTTCGCCATATGTCACTTTGGCACAAATTTTGAAGTCTTACATAAGGTTCAGTATATTTATGGGCGGTTTAAATATATCTTTAACATCGATGTCAACTTACATACTGGCACAGACATTCACCTCTCAGTCTCGTGTCCTCAGTGCATTACTCAACCTCATATAATTCGTCAATATTTGTATGCAGTTTCTTTAGTAATTACGGGTGACAAAACCAGCAACTCTGAACCTATAGGAAATACATGCTCAACATGGAACTTCAACTTTCTGATAATTCATTAAACAAGATTATTAGAATACCTCTTTTGAATCTTAAGCACGATTAAGCCATTTGATCTATGACTATTTGAATTCGGTCAGTGAGTTTTCCCCTTTGGGAATCCAAACTCAAATATTCTTTTTAAATAAGCAAGATTATAAACAGGTAACCTTTTAGTATCAAAGGGGTTCATATACCCCAGTTACTTTGGGTTCCTATAATATCTTACCATTCAAAGACAATTAACACTTTTGGACTTTGTTCATAATTGCTGAGGTCTTGACACCTCCTTAACATTCACTTCAGAATCACTTTGTACAAGTTTATTTATGAGGACTAGACAGTTAGATTGTTCTATAATGTCTCTGAGATAAGAATCCCATTTATGAATACCTTGATGAAAAAAATGTAATTATAACCATGAAACTTAATTTCTTGTTTCAATAAATCATCTAATGAGTGTTCTTTACTTTGAATAAAAAAACAAAAAACATAGACTCCCAATATTTAAAAATCTATATAATTTTTGTCTTGCTTATCTAAATCTTCAAATAGGTACTTCTATTTTCCTGAAAGAGCATATTTTACATAACTGGAAAAGACAATGGGCATTCATAAAAAATTACTCAATATATTTCTCTGAAATGAATATATAAGCAGAACATGCATGCAATATCCCCTATTTTAAATGTCTTATACCTTCATGACCACAGTACTCTAAGGCAAAATGAGACCAGCAGCTTATAAATGAATCTTCAATATCAAACTCACACAAAATGAAACAAGAAAAGAGTACAGGTTTCTTAAAAGTTTCAGCCTTGTTTCTAACTCTCAGATAGTATTGCTGGCCACCTGAAAGTACTTCCTGAAAATTGTAACTCTCACCTTAATATCATAATTAATACAGTATGTATTTAAAATGAATATTTTTGTAATAATAATCACTCTCTTCTTTCTAGTTCATGCGTTTTTATAATCCGTTTCTGCCAACTCAATCTCTTTTCAATAAAAAATACCGCTCGGTCTCACAGATTATCAACAAAATAGTTATATCACTCAATCTTATCAAATGCATTTCCATAAAATTCTTCCCCATTAAAGTGTCTGGGATACTTAAACTTGAGCAGACATTAATGCTGTATCTTAGAGATACACAGTATGTTAACTTCTACAATGGTACGGCTTGCCTGACCCTATCAGCACAGAGTAGTGTAATCTACATTTTTCATCAAATGTAAATTTTCAAGTCACATTCGCTGATTGGTTATGAGAATTGTTTGTAAGACCTGTATGTCTAACTATAGCACAGAGAATACAGCAGCCAGTTTGGACACTGTTTTTGATTTCATGGATGTGCAGTGAGAAACAAGCTCTTATGGTGCATGGACGATAATGGCAAAGTGATAAGTATTGGGCGGTAAGTTAACATACATGAACAGATAACAAGTATAATACATGCAATAAACATTCTAAAACACAACAGGATCACTCTCACTGTGTTTGAGTATGTAGTTGAGTCTACTGCTCACCCCTTGGTTCTCCATCTCATTAGGAAAAGAAGATCATATCTTTGTGATCTGATTATGTGAATTTCAACATCTCGACTTTTTGCTCTTGTTGCTGATGTAAAGAGTTTGAACAAAATAATAATCCTCTGTATCCCTTCTCTTCATAATATTAATGGGGAAAGCAAGATGGTGTGAAGTATATAGGTGGCAAAGCTGCTGATCTTTTACACTTTCCAATGCAAATGTCTATTTTATATTTGCATGGGAGCAATATTTTAGTCCACCTCTCTAAATGTATTTAAAAAATGATTACTGAAATAATAAAAGGAAATAAAAATGTTATAAAGTCCTGCAAAAGCAAAAGTGCTCCTATATACCACAGGTTGCCATCACACCCATTCACCCACTACCTTTTAAAACACAGTGCTACACAATCTGAAAAAAGCAACTGGCTCCAGATCCTCCTTACATATGCAAACTGAGTATTGAAACTGAGATGTATTGAGCATTAGGAAGTGTATCTGGAACTCTCACCATGTGAACAATAACTTGGCACAGAACTGGAGAGACATAGCCAGCACTGAATAACTTCAAACAATCATTCTTTTCCCAACATGTAGCAGAGCCCCTTCACCTTCTAGTCTGTTTTGTTTCAGAGCTTTAGCAGTGTGGAGGTCAGTCCAACTGCCTGCTTCTATTGAGATTCTATCAATAAGTAAATTCTCTGTAACAGTCCTTTTTGTACAAAATCAACATCTATGTGTCAAGGGATGTGGCATCTATATGGCTTTCTCTGCCAAACAAATAAAAATATGAAGCTGTATAGAGGTAACATCTGAAGGTCTTTCATTATTCCGACAATTCAACATAACTTCAACATGGCATCATGATCTATGGTGGGTATTGCACTGGGAATAGCAACAAGCAATAGTAACATCAGACACATTGCTGGTAACCAACCAAAACTTTGCCACACTTTATCCACATATGATTTGAATTACACCACTAAATTCCAGAATGTCATGTTTTAATAGCGTTAAAATAAGTGAGCAGCAAACTTCTGGGTAAAATCACAGTCCTAGCATTTCATGAAACAAACAGAAATCTAATTCTCACACACAATATCTGTAAAGATCAGAATTTAAGGTGTTCCTTTGTTTTGTTTTATTTTTATTTTTATTTTTTTTGAGATTTCTTTCTCCACCACATCCCAGGATAGATTGGAATAGCTTATTTTTGCCTTCTGAAGACTTCTTTACTCTAATGGTGAAAACCACATATTTTTCTTTTCTTCTTTTTTCGCTTTTTATTTTAACAATTCTATCCATATATACACCAACTTAACATAACTAATACCATCACATACTGCTGGGCAAACACCACTACCGGGATCAAATCTTTGTACTTTCTAAAGGTGTACCACATAGGTAACTGAGGGATCAAGAATTAGTAACACCACCATGATTTGCACTAAAACCCTCCCCCCCCCAATTAACAATGCTACACAAAATAATAGACGCACATATTGGCTGCTTCTCATCATCTTATGCTCCAGAATATTGAGTGAACCACTGCATTCATAGATACTTGGTAACACACAATAAATGTGTCTTTACATATATCATTTAATATCCAGTGTAATGGAAGTCTGTTAAGTAAGTTTCTCAAGGCAAAGAAAACTTTGCCTTTGGACTTTGCCTCAGGAAGAGTCTTACACATAACTGAATCATTTTATGACTTTCATATGTTCATCAAGCCAAATATATTGAATAACAGTGGACTGACTTGAAACATTTCTTATGCAACAATGGAGTAAAATTCACTAGAAATAATACGTGCTCACACTGCAGTTCCTTTATGGTCTGAATATGGCTCTTTGCTCTGGGTCAGCAGCCTCTTGGGAGACATAACTACAGGATCATGGAAGGGCAATGAATCCTGAGAAACATAGCCTGAGCTTTGTTTAGAAAGTGATGGCGCTAAAGGAGGGAAGCTTCTTGCTCCACGGTTATGAGCAATAGTTGCTTCAGATGTATTTGGTCGCGTGGATAACGTTGGTCGACCCCGGGTGCTTTCTAGCGGTGCTGAACTAACCTCCCGACTCTCTTCAAAATCTTCTGGGGCCATCATCACAGGATTGGCCCAGCGGCCTTCGGCCATGTCTCCTACAGATACATAGCCCCCACCTGCTTTCTCGGGCTCCTTGGTGGGCGAAGGCATGGACTTAGCCATGGCAAATGTAACATATGGAGATTTGTTTGTGGGTGACGTAGTGACAGGATGAGGCAGAACATGTGATGGCATGGCTTGTGTGATACTTACATACCCCGGGGAGGGTCCAGCAGGTGGGCCAGGTGAGCCCCTGGCACCTACACGGCAATATGTCCCAGGGGGTAAATCTTCATCTGGTGTGCTTATAGATTTATTGTAAGTAAGTGGAAGTGCTGAAAGGGATGACTGCCTCTTCATGACACCATGATCTTCAGCTCCACAATAACCATGAGCTTGTGACATGGTATCCCTAGCTCCGCCATCTGGCTGCGCAACAGCAACATACCCAGTATTGAGTCGCTGTAAAGATCCAGTCTTCATGTATGGTGACATTTCAGAAGTGGGTGTCTTCTTAAGAGGGAAGTTATGTCTAGAGTAAGCTGGAAAACCGCCTGGTCGACTGTCATGTGGAAGGGTGACATTGCCTAACATTTCCAGAGGAAGGTTTACACCCTCAGCATCTTGGTCAGGCATACTAATGTACCCTGTTGAGGCTCTCCTTGCCCCCAGAGGTTGGTGAGATGGTGTTCCCAAAGCTAGACTTGAAGTGGACTGCTGGAGAGACAACCCATCTTCTATGGATCCCACCGGAAGATTTGGCACTGAAGACACAGACACGTATCCTGCACTAGTAATCTGCAACAAAAAAAAATATATATATATATAAATATACAAATGCTTGCATACTACTGCTGATATGCCATGAAATACTATAAATGACCTTAAAAACAGTATAGTTGATGTAGATGTATGAATGCATATGACTGAAAAGCATTAAAATTGCCACACTATTGCAAAGTATCCTTTACTACTTACATTTTGCTGTAATCCTGGGCGGACATATGGAGGAACTGGGGTTCGAAGCCTTAGAGAGCCTGACTCCCAGTTCTTTGACTCGGGTGGAAAGCCAACCTCCTGCATATAAAAAAATTCCACATCAGCCATGCAATCATCATTTCATGAAACAATAGATTCAAAGTGCTACAAGCAATTGGAACTGTAATATCAAAGATTTAGCTCCTTATGTAATGTTCCTTCTTGGCTAGTAACCTTAACCCATTCCCGCCGGGACTGTTTCGTCTTTTATGGTTTCAATGCCGGGGCTCTCAAACGCATAGGCCTAAATCAATTATATTATAGACGGCATATGCCGGCACCCGGCGCTATCATATTACATAATCGCTGTCTGTGGCCGGCGGCCGGCGGTATTGGGTTAAGTGTTACTTACTTGAAAGGTAAATGACAATTAGTGATACATATATTACATAATCATCTATGAATGCAATTAATGAAATTTTACACTAGACCATCTCTTCAAGAAAACTTTCAAGAAGGCTCTCTTTACCGTTCCAGTCCCAGAGTCAGAGGACTGGGGAACACGGTGGCTGCCGGAGGAGGAGTCTGACTCACTGCCAGTGGAACACCCTGAGGAGTCCACCTGATCATTCTCTGAGGTGCCCGAGTCCCCTGACGGATTTCGGCTTTGACGGGCCTTGTCTGGTATCAGCTGCAAATAGAATTACGGGTTTTTATTCATGCTTCTTAATCTGTTGACATGGTGCAATGCATGATAACATCTGGTGGAATGAAAATGGTTATGTAAGAAATGAAATAACACAAGGTAAGGCCTAAGAGGCTCCTCATTTATAGTCTCGTTGGAGGACAGCAATACGACAAAGAAAATTTTACCTTCAAAAGTTGATTGTTGAGTCTTGTAATACGACAACCAATTTGAGACTTGAATCCATGCATCCCATATTGACCCTTTAAATGTTAACAGATTCTTTAAAATGTGTAAAATAAGATCTATTTTAGGATCCTTTTACTTTGAAAATGCAGCTTCTAATACAAAGCAACAGCAAAGCTTATTTTCTGTGCAAAAGAGAAGTGTTGCATAATTTTAGAAGAAATAAAATCAATTTTTACATACACACAAAAGCAGACTCAGAAAGATAAATACCATATCTACGCACTAAAGAAAAAAAAAATTCTAATTATAAAAATAAGTAAATAAATAAAATCTATTTTCAGTAAAGTAAACAGACATATAAAATGGAAAAGATAACACCATCATTTCAGATGTAATACTTTTTTCTTTTTCTTTTTTGATAAATAAAAATTTTAGGAAAAACGATATGAATACGCAAATGCACCATACCTACATTTGGAAAAAATATTTAAATCTATAATATGAAAAGCGCCAAGTATATATAATATAATTGTATCCTGAAAACCTTTTTAACAACTTTAAGAGGACATGTAGATGAAATGAAATTTGTCTGTGTGTGTGTGTGTGTTATGTAAACAAAGAGATATTAGAAATGCTACTTTTCACTTTTTCAGTGACACTCAATGATAAGGATTAATTATTTGAGCAGGATTAGAAATATTTCATGCTTTCCCAACATTAAACCTTTTTAGCAAAATAACTTTACTAAACAAAATCTAAACTGATTGTATCACCCTTGCCTTCAATATTTTCCCGCTACTTATCAAAGACTAATATGTTGACATTTGTGCATATCTGTGTTAATGTGAGTGTGTGTGTATGTTTAGTGTTTACATGTGTATCCAATTGTGTGTGTATATATGTGTGTGTGTGTGTGTGTGTGTGTGTGTGTGTGTGTGTGTGTGTGTGTGTGTGTGTGTGTGTGTGTGTGTGTGTGTGTGTGTGTGTGTGTGTGTGTGTGTGTGTGTGTGTGTGTGTGTGTGTGTGTGTGTGTGTGTGTGTGTGTGTGTGTGTGTGTGTGTGTGTGTGTGTGTGTGTGTGTGTGTGTGTGTGTGTGTGTGTGTGTGTGTGTGTGTGTGTGTGTGTGTGTGTTTATCCCAAGGTAATTAACAAGTTCTTACACTTAATGTGCTGCTTAAACTATAGAACAAGAGCAATGGCACGTGTGGACATGTGTATGTATGCTTTTCATCATGCTAAGCCTTCAAGCCTGTTTGTTTTGCCAGAGTGTTATGGGCACGAATAACTGAATGGTTGGTCTTTTCTTCAAATCAGTAAACCTTGGGTGCCAACTGTTGCACTCTTTAAAAACAAGCAAGCCTTTAGTAAGAGTATTTATGAACACTTACAAGGTAGGTCTTCCATGGGTACAAGAATGAATGTAAAGTGTTGATTGGTAAAGTAAAAATTGTGCAATGAATATCTGATATGATCAATATTTCATGTAGTACTGTATAGCCTAAATCTAAAAACAAAAATACAAAAAACATTATGATTGAATTCCATCATTTTGGGGGGTTCATACTGTTCTATATCTATTCCATAAAAAACGTTACATTCATATGCACATTATGAACATTTGCATATGCATGTATATGTATGTATGTATGTATGTATGTATGTATGCATGTATGCATGTATGTATGTATGTATGTGTATGTGTATGTGTATGTGTATGTGTATGTGTATGTGTATGTGTATGTGTGTGTATGTGTATGTGTATGTGTATGTGTATGTGTATGTGTATGTGTATGTGTATGTGTATGTGTATGTGTATGTGTATGTGTATGTGTATGTGTATGTGTATGTGTATGTGTATGTGTATGTGTATGTGTATGTGTATGTGTATGTGTATGTGTATGTGTATGTGTATGTGTGTGTGTGTGTGTGTGTTTTGTTTGTGTATGTGTATGTGTATGTGTATGTGTATGTGTATGTGTGTGTGTGTGTGTGTGTGTGTGTGTGTATGTATGTATGTGTATGTATGTATGTGTATGTATGTATGTGTATGTATGTATGTATATGAACGTATGTATATGAACCTCTCCAAGAGTGTCCCCAAGCCGACCCCAGTGAAGCCTCAAGCCTCTGCGCCACCAACCTCTTGCTCCTCGGGGCTGGAGAAGGGCGCGGTCTTCGACGGGATCCTGGTGTCGTTGCTGTTCCAGTCGTCGATCACCTGGTTCTGCACGATCTTGTAGTTGGAGTGAATGTCGTCGTGCGCGGGCAGGCTGGGTCCCTGAAGGTGGGTTGGAGGTCAGTTGTGGGTCGTAGGGGATTGGTGGGGGGGGGGGGGGGATAGGGGGTGGAACAAGTGGAGGTATAGATGGAAGTGGAAGTGAGGGGTTAAGTGGAAGTGTTTGTAGAAGTGGAAATGGAAGCGGATGAGTGAGTGAGTGGAGTTCGTGACACCGACGGTGATCATCCCCACAATTACATCAACTTGTTAATATATCAAATACTTAGACAAAGCGTTACACTTCCTCAATACACAATATAAACAAGCTTCTTGTGACACATGAAAGAAAGTAAAGAACATTTCAAAGTCTTTACAAAACGAACACGAAACTTACGAGACCCGTTGGGAGATCCAGTTCGCGGTTCCACTCAAACAGGAACAATTTCACTTTCCTGTTGGAAAAAATATATATATGTATTTGTATGTATGTTTAAAGCTCATTTCGGACACTATTAGAATTCAAGCTTCAACAAAATAAAAACACACACAAGGATATCTCATACACATGACATTCCTCGCAACCTTTCTTGGGTTAAACATTTTTCTTCTGTCAGAGCACATTCATACATTCAAAAAAAGGATGACAAGCTGTCTCTTCTATTGTTCTCTATCCATCTTCCTCTTGATATTGTGTGTGTGTTCTCTCATTCTTAAATCATACGCATGTCCCTTGAAATAACAGGTCTAGTAAAACAGAATTGACATCATCCAATAACTGACGAAGTTGAATGCCATTGACTTTAAGAGGATAACGAGCCTCTAGTTGCGGGTTGAGCGCCTCATTCACGCGACCCTGAAGTACCTGGCAATGAGCCGGCTGCGACCATTATCATTAACCAAAACATCTACAAGGATCTCGTGAGAACTCATCACTTCAACAGGCGCTTCTCGGAAACGCCTTGACCGCATCATGTTCTGTTGACATATGTTTGGCGACAGAGTCAGACGGGGCCTGCTGGGGCCATCTGCTCCGGGCCGCCCGCCCGTGCGCTAAAAATGTGACATACAGTCCATTCAGCTTTGTATGTGTTCTGGTTTTCAACCACCCATTTCCATTCATACTTACTTTTGTCCAAAGGATCCGATGACTACGAGGAAGACGGTAAGGATGATGCACACGACGGCGATGATGAGGATCAGCCACCACGGCATGATGCCTGAGGGGGAAGAAAAAATAACTATTTACCACTTTCTTTTTAAAATGTCTTAATTAAAGATGCACTGTCGAGCAAGGGTAATGTTATCAATGTTTTTATCGATACCCATCACTTTCTTCACAAGCACAATCTTCTTGGAGCCGATATGGCCACTTAAGTTCCCGCAAAGACCAGATCTATAACAAAGCTTTTGGTCCTTATACGTCTTGTCCTAACAACGACAAATTAAAAATCCTTTTTATGACAGAAAAGAACGTATCCCTGATGATTACCGGCTGATTGTACAGCCCCTGAATCAAGTTCATCATAGCTCCCTCGGATTAAACAAAAACATCACAAGATTCCCCCAAGGAGCGCCGTTCAATTAACCAATTCAATGAACTACGCCGGAGAGAAAGGGGAAACATCAAGCCTCCCTCTCCCCACACTCTCTCCCAGAACCCCGGAGCTAGAAACGCCCGTCATGATGGGCCGGGCAGGAGTTGAGGTCCTCCACGAGGAAGGGAGAAAACGCGACGAAAGAAGCAGTTCGAGACAAAGGCGGCTGGCAGTGCGCGACGGGGATCCGAATGGCGCACGGATTCAACAAACAAAACCGCTTCCCATCTCCTTCGCGGTGGGAGGTGGAGGCTCCTAGAAATACGATTTAAACAGGATGCCCGCTGCCTCCCAGAGCTCAAGAACAAAGCTGGGAGCGGAGGCTTTGGACACGCACAGCACCTGAGGTTTCTTTTGTCCGTGTCCATGATGTCGTCCTGACGGCTTTATCAGGGACGCTTCACGCCGTCATCCTTCATGGAAAGCGAGCACCTGCGGCTACGCCCTCTCGCGGACACCAAGCCGCCCCAAGCCTCCCTGTGCGGCCTCTAGGGCAATGGGTTTAGAACCTCAATTTTTTTTCAATATAACACCATGCAAGAGTGTGTAAATAAACCAAGTTCCAAAGGTCATTGCGTTTTATATGATGGTAGATGTGCGTGAAAATATATATGCAAAAATACTGTACGGACACATATTGTATGCCACACACACACACACACACACACACACACACACACACACACACACACACACACACACACACACACACACACACACACACACACACACACACACACACACACACACACACACACACACCTAGGCGTAGCCCAATACTATTTGCGTCCGCCATTTTGGAAAGTTTCCGGTAAAGACCAGCATGTCGTGGCAAGGGTATTAAGGCTAAGTCATATGGCCTTGGCGCATTTTTTATGCCATTTCTGAACAATGAACATCGCATGTCGAAATTTCTGAGTTAACCTAAGTGTAAGTAAATGACCTCAGCAATTATCTTTTACTGACAGAAGGCGTTACTAACACGTTCTAAAGTCTCTCATTCTGAGAGACACGTTGTAAACTGAAACGTAAATAATAATCAAGATGTCTTCCTTAATGGAGAAACTCTACTTTTATTTCATTGTAATAAAAATTCAACGATTAATTATCCCCAAACACCCAGTCCTTAGAATTGAAAACACACACACACACACACACACACACACACACACACACACACACACACACACACACACACACACACACACACACACACACACGAAAGAGGAAGAGGCAAGGTAAAGGCAAAGGAGTACTCCTACCCCACACGCACCCTCCAACAAGAATAAACATCGCCTTCAAAAAACGTCTCCCGCCGAACAAAGACCAACACGAAGGCGCCGGGATCGTGTGGCGCCCATCGCCCCTTGAGTCGGCGGGTCTTCATAATTCGCAGAACGGCCGACAGGCGTGGTAATGAGAACGAATAGCGCGAAATTTAGATGGATGGTGAAGAAAAAAATCTTCGCCCCGAGAGCTTGAATTCCGCGGCTAAAGGAGGCGACACAAACTTCTGATGATGTTATCAGAAGCGGATGATGTGCAGTATGCCATCCATTATAACCGGCTATGAGTACACGTCGGCGAAGAGATTAATGAGCCTGTGGTGCAGGAAGGGTCAGAATAGCTCGCCTACTCTGCTACAGGACATACATGTTCAGTGAACAAATGTATTGCATACCGCCCCGCTGAGTAAGAGGCATGACCACGAATGAACGAGGATAGTGAAATTTCAGCAGGGAACCTATGAGTGATATTACGTGCAGTATTTCATAACAGTCTCGTTCATGAATTGTATGGCTGTTTAACTCCTTGTAGCTCATCAATCGACGACAAATAAGACAGGGATTTTTAAATCTAATTCCTCAATACTTTTTGCTCATTTGTCTGACCTCGACTTTTTACGCCACGCAACACGTCCGAAATTTAACAAAAATAAAATCATTCCTGAAGATCAATCTCGTTAAATTCTTATATCCTGCCTCCGTTCTACGAAATCAGTCAAATGTTCCGCCTTACTACCCATTATGGCCAATCACATAGAGAGGTTCCACGAACGGCCAATTACCAGACTCTAACAATGAAAGCCCCGCCCCATTATGTTCCAACAACCAATCACCAGAAAGTTTCTATGAAGGGCCACTTGTATACAGGCGTTACGTATGGGAAAAATGTCCAAATATTTTTTGCATCAAATTCTATCAATGAGAATTACAGGTTATTAACCCTACATACTGAAAAGTCAAAGACAAAGTTTCCATTCCATTTCAATTTTACACCGGAAGCACTGGGTATATCATATCATTATTACGACTCGTTTCATAATGCAGACTTAACGAAGCAATAAATGTATGAAAACGGATCAAGAGAAGAGGAGGTATAGAAAGAATGCGCAGGACTGAAATCCAACATACAGGGGCATGGAATGTCTGCGCAGGACAAAGAGCCAAATAAGAGGAGCATGAGAGGTCTGCGCGGGACTAAGAGCCAAAAAAGAGGAGTATGGAAGGACTGCGCGGGTCTAAGCCAAAGCAAGGAAAATGCTACAACCCAGCTCCCACTTTCAGGATGCAGAATGCCCATTGCCCACCGACCCAGACAAAGAACCTGTGTCAGCACAATGAAGACAGGAGAGGCGGAAAATATCACGTGAAAGAAAAAAGGGCGTCATATTCCTGGATCTGTGCACATGGCTCACGACTAAATTCCCTGAAAATACGGTCATTGTCGACGCAGGAAACAAGATAAGGCAACAAAGGGATTACGGGACGCACACAGTCAATGCTACAATGGCGGACTGCTGGCCGATTGGACCCCGTTGGCAGAGCCGTCTTTTGACTTGTCCGGAGATCTGGCCCCCATTCGTGGTAAGATCACAAGGGGAATAATTTCTCAGAAGTCTTAAATGTTCCCTGATGATGGCTAAATAAGGCACAAGGAAAAAAAAAGGTACTAACGGGGGGATGCACCGTGTCTGAGTATCAAATGCTAATGTCTGCTAAACGCAAGGCATTGTTGGACCAACTGAACAATGTGACGCCCAGTTCTCGAAGTGTTGCCAATGTCAGTACACACTCTCTGATTTTCAGTGACTGCTGACGTATCTCACAGCCCTGTGCTTGCCGGTCAGCACACCATAACTGGCATGGGTAAACTCAAGCCTTTCATTTGACACCAAACCCAAAAAAGAAATAAAATCTTTGACGTCCTGGAGATCCCAACAAAAGACCCGCTCTTGGTAATACTGTTGCCACCTTCTCGGAATAATCCTGAGGTGAGAATGACGGCGTAACTAAATACCACACACGTGGCCTCCTAAAAATACCATTAACCCGTACATTATAACGTAACCTTTCCTTTCCTTCAGCGATTAACCACATTAGAGAGAGAGCGGGGAGGCGATGACGAGGAGCAACGTCCTCTCTATTACATGAGCTGTTGTGGCGCCCAGGTGACGTAATTTTATGGAGCGAACAGAGTGTGATAATTGATGAGTGACTACCCAGCAGGGGCGATAAATGTACACAACCTGCCGTGAAAAGGAACGAAAGCAGACTTAGCTTCGACCCTCAAGCAGGGGCTCCACCGCCATAATCCTCTTTCCGTGAAGCGCCGCCATCTTGAAAGGGCAGCCCATGTCGCTAATCTTATTTTCATTTAATTCATACTGAACCTTCTCAGCTGACTAGTTCTAAGAACTTAACATGAGGAGGGAGTGGCGAAAGGACGTGCATATAGCCCGGGCGAAGGGACGTCTTCGCAAATCTCTCTGAACTGAACTGAACTGGCGAAAGGAGGTTCAAAATAAGCTACGCTCCTGTCCCCTACCCTTTCCTAACCTTTCCTGCGGTGACGAGTGCCCGGAAGGGGTCTGAAGGCCCTCGCGCGCTGCAGATTAGAGTGGGAGTCATTAATACTTCCTTCCCCCTTGCCCTCCTTTCCCTCCCCCTCCCTCCACTCCTGCTGATTTCACAGAATTGCCTGAGGCACCTCTTGGTGACGGCAATAGACCATATCTTTCCGCTCCGCCACTCGACTGCAATTAATCACCTCAGTCTACATTCCTCGCTGGCCTCACAGTAATGGCGGCGAGTTCCACGTGTTGAAATATAGAAGGTGCGAGGGCTAGGCATTCAAGAACAGTTATGGGTTGCTCTCCATGGTCGCGACTGCCGATCTGGCAGTGTTTCCAATTGACAGTGTTTCGTTATATCAAATATGTGTATATCATAGAAATCTTCACCAATGAAAGCGTATTATGTAAACTAATAATAGCAAGAAGAAAAGGGAGAGGAAGGAAGGAAGGAAGGAAGGGAGGGAGGGAGGGAGGGAGGGAGAGGGAGAGGGAGAGGGAGAGGGAGGAGGGAGGGAGGGAGAGGGAGAGGAGAGAGAGAGAGAGAGAGAGGAGAGAGAGAGAGAGAGAGAGAGAGAGAGAGAGAGAGAGAGAGAGAGAGAGAGAGAGAGAGAGAGAGAGAGAGAGAGAGAGAGAGAGAGAGAGAGAGAGAGAGAGAGAGAGAGAGAGAGAGAGAGAGGAGAGAGAGAGAGAGGAGAGAGAGAGAGAGAGAGAGAGAGAGAGGAGAGAGAGAGAGAGAGAGAGAGAGAGAGAGAGAGAGAGAGAGAGAGAGAGAGAGAGAGAGAGAGAGAGAGAGAGAGAGAGAGAGAGAGAGAGAGAGAGAGAGAGAGAGAGAGAGAGAGAGAGAGATTCCCAGCTCCCATCCAATCTAGCGAGACCCTCAGCCTGAATAACAGAATAACGCCCTCGAAAGGCCTTTCCTAGAAGGTTTTCAACGCGCCCTTATCATTCACTCTGGTCCCTATGCCCACTATATGCCCACTCACCCACCAGAAGAAGTAGGCAAAAATACAACCGTTCATTCTTGTCCCCAACTGAATCATATCTGATAGAGGAAGTGGGGAAAAAGAAGAAACGAAAGGGGGTGGCTCAAGAGATAGAAGAACAATATATGTCACGACGAAAAAAAACACGATAGATTCAAATAAAAAATGAGGTACGGGGAGAAAGGGAGAAAATGTGTCCGAGTTATTCGCGCTATGATAATAGAGAAAGAAAGAGAGAAAGAGAGAGAGAGAGAGAGAGAGAGAGAGAGAGAGAGAGAGAGAGAGAGAGAGAGAGAGAGAGAGAGAGAGAGAGAGAGAGAGAGAGAGAGAGAGAGAGAGAGAGAGAGAGAGAGAAAGGGAAAGAGAGAGAGAGAGAGTTACACACAAATCTTAATATCTATTATTCTATACCATCTATAAATATATAAATAAAATTAAATAGAAGTAGATATAGATAGAGAGAGAGAGGCAGATATGCAGACAGAGAGGTAGATAGATGGAAGTTAAACGAAGCAAACCTCCTTCCCGCCACAAAACAAAGAAGGGCTGCTGTTACTAGGTATCCTCTCCGTCGTCCTTTTATATATATAAAAAAAATAGAATAGACTTTTCGAATGTCAAAGCCTGTATTTTGAATACTGCTGTGAGGAAACCACCTGGAACTAATGACAATGTAAAAATGTTCTTTACGCACGCGAACACGTCGTTTGAACAAATGAGACTTACCGTACGCAGGGCAAAGCTCCCTATTTTTGGACCCTCAAAAATGAAAACAGAAACCGACACCCTATTTACGGATTTAATAAAGCAAGCACAAATTCGCACACTATTTTCAGCCTTAAAAATGCAACCGTATCCTGGCGCACTATTTTAGGCCTTTGAATGTGCCAGTATAAACTGGCACCCTCTTTTCGGCCGTCCAAAATTTCAAACATAAGCTGGCACACTATTTTCGCCCCTTAAAAATGCAAGCATAAACTGGCGACATTCCACCGGAGCTCATCATGCGGGAGGGCCTGTCTGGGCGTAGGGAAGGAAGCCTGGCGTGAGCGGCAGTAGCTGCGCCCCTGCAGGTCTTCCAGGAACGTCCTCCATTAACTCGCGCAAGGAGCCTTAAGACACGGCGTCGACTCTCTGCCTAATGGTCTGCCGCCACTTTCAAAGCTCGGTCGCAACGGTTATGATTCGGGGCGGGAAATCTCAGGTCTCTCTGTCTTTCTCTTTCTTTATTTCCCTCTTTTTCTTTTTCTCTTTCTCTTTTCTTTTCTTCTCTCTACTTCTCTCTCTCCCCCTCTAACAACCACCTTACTCCTCCCTCCCTTTTTCTTCCTCTCTTCTCGCCCTTGTTACACACCCATCCCACAGTCCCTCTTCTCTCCCTTTCTCCCTTCCTCTATTCTTTCTCCCCTGCTCGCCTTAAGTCCGCTTTTGCTTCTTCAGTTCGGTTCCGTTCTGTGAGATTTGCGAAGGTAAGCGGCCGGTGCGAGGCATGAGAATTTGTGTTATCTCTGGGAACGTAGCGATCAGCCAGGCGTTGCTGGGAGTTGGAATCGATTTCAAAAAAGGGTCGTCTGCCTGATGCGATTTGCTTTTCGAGGAGTAGCTGTCTGAAGGTGCTGTATATTGCCACGCAGAGAAAAAAAGAAAGGAAAGAAAAGTAGGGCCACGGAGGAATTAAAAAAAAAAAAAGAATACACACAGCAGAATATGCACGCATGTATCGGGGAACTAAGAGTAAGAGAGAAAGAGAGAAAAAAAACTTTCTTATTTTGAATACGCAGCGTTAGAGCGGAGGTCATGGCATGCACGGGGAGGTCGTGTTCCCGCAAGAAGAGGGCTGTAAACAAGGCACTTCCAAGAAATGATTAAAAGTCGTTTGCACATCTATCATCAAGTTAGGCTTTGTATTCGCGTTTCTTATGCGCGGAGAGAGAGAGAGAGAGAGAGAGAGAGAGAGAGAGAGAGAGAGAGAGAGAGAGAGAGAGAGAGAGAGAGAGAGAGAGAGAGAGAGGAGAGGGGGGGGGGGGGGGGGGGGGGGGGAGAAAGAGAGAGGGGGGGGAGGGAGAGAAAGAAAGAAAAATGGAGAGGGAGAGAGAAAGACAAGGGGAAAGAAAGGAAGAGGAAGAGGAAGAGAGAGAGAGAGAGAAGAGGAGAGGCATCCGACGAAAGTAAAAGACAGAGGGAGCAGAGGAAGAAAAGAGTGAGGAGAGACTCGAGGGTAGAGTGTAACCGAACCGGATGTACCAGTGATTTCCACGAACAGTAGAATAGGAGGAGGAGGAGAGAGAGAGAGAGATGATTGTGTGGATACGACGCTAAGGGAGACTGAAACATCAATGTTAATCTTCAGCACTTACATATATGCAAGCAGCCATACTACACGCAAGAAGTCAACTTTGTTTGTCTGTCTTAATAAAATAGAATAAGCAACGCGTTCATAGGAGTTGGCTTGCTGTTAGCCGCAGCCAAGACAAGTTTGGGTGAAATTCCCCGTAAAACCAAGCACTTGAGAGAGGCAGATGAAATATCAGTCTCAATAATTCCTCTTAAATTTTCAAACCCGATGTTAACTTTCACTGCAAAGCACCTTAACTTCATATTCTGCTATCTAACCTTTCCCTGCATTGAAACTAACTTCATAAATAATTTTGTTTCTGTTCTCTCAAGAAATCTGAAGGGAAGGAGATAATTAAAAAACGGTGTTGGTATTTCGCTTAAAGGAAAAGTCTTCGATGTACAACTTTCTGCTATTATCTAATGCAAAGAAAATGCTGTGGCCATAAGATTTCTTGGCATCATTTCCTTGCGTCTCTCTGAGTTTATGAAGAAAATAAACACGTGAAAACTATCTGAAATATCCCTCTGTATTAAAGCTTGCTGTTACACCTCTCGAAATTTGGTCTCCGACGCCGGCAGTTCTAAGATTTAAGAATTCATTAGCGTTTTGTTCCTTAGGCAACCACTGGCAATCATTTGGGAATTCGCGGGAGTAGCTATTGTCGCCTGATTCCGGTTCCGAGAGACGCGAGGACAGCCGATAGTTCCCTAGAAATCACACGTTGAATTCTAGCCTCTCTCCAGTACTCTCACGACGCCGCCATTTTGTTTTCCGGTAGTCGCGAGAACGAGAGTCATTTGGGTGAAATTGACACAAAATATCCCTAGTAATATTTAATAAATACAAATATGTGTAAAAGAGGAACGCAAAGATTGAATATCTGGCTTCTCGACATGATACCTTCAAACTCTTCTTGAAACACCTAACCTGAGCGCGCATATCATCTCGAATCCAAAAACATCATCGTCAAGAAGCAGAAGATCACGTAACAAAACCGACGCCAAAACCTCTGTCCTACCCATTCCGGTAGATACTGTAATTCTTTGCATTTATTACTGGTCTCTTATCCTGTCTCTCGTCTTTTCTTTTCTCCCTCTTTCTTTGCCTCTCAAGCCCCCAGTAACCCAGGAATGCCACCTCAACCCGAGGAAGTTGACTATGAAAATATTTATCCCTCGTTTTCCATGAAACGGCGTTAACGTTTCATTGGCCCTTTCGTGATTTACTTTTGTTCATGATTTAAATTTGTTTAACTCTCGTCGAGTGTCTTCTTGTGTACTCGAGTCACGACGACTCCCGTTCACGGGCGTTCGGCCACGATTCGAAACGAACATAGGGCGCAGTATTCTGAGGCTGTGTCAACCGACCTATGCTCGCTCTCTCGCTCTCGCTCTCGCTCTCTCTCTCTCTCTCTCTCTCTCTCTCTCTCTCTCTCTCTCTCTCTCTCTCTCTCTCTCTCTCTCTCTCTCTCTCTCTCTCTCTGTTTCACTGTGTATGTTAAGGGCGCGACCTCTCATTGCACATTCCACTTTCCCCTATTCAGTGTCCATATAATCATCTCCGGCAAACCTATCCTTTCCAAAAACTCATTTTAAGGAGCTCTTCGGAGAACGCCAAATGGGATCTTTCCAACGGTTCCCTTGATCTATTTTTCCCCCAGTGAGAGTTACATATCTCATGTTATTTCGTCTTGGTCAATTCTGAGAGCGTTTCCTTTCAGGTTAATGCATTCCGAGGTAGTTTGGCTGAGAGGTTCTATATCGCGGTTGATCTTCAGGGTAAACGTAGTAGCTGAGAGGGAGAGAAAAGGGGAGATAGAGAGGGAGAAGGAAGAGGGGGAGGGAAGGGAAGGGAAGGGAAGGGAAGGGAAGGGAAGGGGAGGGGAGGGGGGGGGGGGGGGGGAGGGAGGGGGAGGGAGGGAGGGAAGAGGGAGGAAAGAGGAGGGGAGGGAGGGGGGGGGGAGAGGGAGAGGGGGGAGGAAGGGAAGAGGGAAAAAGACAGAGGGAAACAAGGAAGAGAGGGAGAGGGAGGGGGAGGGGGGGAGGGAAGAGAAGACAGAGGGAATAAGAAGGGAGAGAGAGGGGAGGGAGAGGAGGGAGGGGAGAGGAGGGAGGGAAGGAGGGCAGGAGGGAGGGGGAAAGGGAGGGAGGGGAGAGGTGAGAGAGGAGGCAGGGAGAGAGGAGAGAGGAGAGGGAGAGAGAGGAGAGAGGGAGAGAAGAGGGAGAGAGGAGAGAGAGAGAGAGGGGAGAGAGAGAGAGAGAGGAGCGGAAGAGAGAGAAGAGAGAGAGAGAGAGAGAGAGGGGAGGAGGGAGAGGGAGAGGAGAGAGAGAGAGAGAGAGAGAGAGAGAGAGAGAGAGAGAGAGAGAGAGAGAGAGAGAGAGAGAGAGAGAGAGAGAGAGAGAGAGAGAGAGAGAGTGAGAGAGAGACGAGGAGAGAGAGAAGAGAGACGAAGAGAGAGGAGAGAGTGAGGAGAGGAGAGAGAGAGAGGAGAGAAAGAGAGAGAGAAAAGGAGAAGAGAGCGATGGGAGAGAGGACGAAGATGAGAGCAAGGGAGGGAGGGAAGCGAAGAGGAGAGAGGAGAACGATAGTAGGGAGAGAGAGTCTAGAGAGAGAGTGAGAGAATAGAAGTATAGATTATGAGAGAGACGAGAGAAGAGATGATAGGAGGAGAGATCGGAGGAGTAGGAGAGAGAGATAGAGAAGGAGAGAGAGCGATAGTGAGAGAGGGAGAGAGGATGAAGTAGGAAGAGAGTGAGAGAGAGAGAGAGAGATGTGTGAGAGAGAGGGGGGGATGGGGAGAAGGGGATTGAAGGGGGGAGATGGAGAGGCGAGGGGAGGTGGGGACAGAGGGAGGGAGATAGGGAGGGACGGAGGGAGGGGGAGAGGGAAGAGGGAGAGGAAGAGGAAGAGAAAGAGAGGGAGCAGAGACGAGAGAGAGAGGGAGAGGATGGGGTGTGAGAGGGATGGAGAGGGAGAGGATGAGAGGGAGAGAGAGGAGAGAGGAGAGAGAGCGAGAGAGAGAGGAGGGATGGAGAGAGAGGGAGAGAGAGAGAGAGAGGAGGGAGAGGACGAGAGAGAGAGAGAGAAAGAGATGGAGGAGGGAGGGAGGTGGAGAGGAGGAGAGGAGGGAGGGAGGAAGGGGAGGGAGAGAGAGATCGAGGGGGAGAGAGAGAGAGGAAGAGTGGGAGGGGGAGAGAGAGAGCGAGGGAGAGAAGGGAGAGAAGGGAGAGGGAGTGGGAGAGGGAGAGGGAGAGGAGGAGAGAGAGAGGGAGATAAAAAGAGAGAGAGGAGGAGAGAGAGGAGAGGAGAGAGAGCTCGTAAGATGAAGAGAGAATGAGGGAAGAGAAGGAGAGGAGTGAGGAGAGGGCGAGGAGGGGGGAGAGAGAGAGACGAGGAGAGAGAGCGAGTGGACGAGAAGAAAGGAGTCGAGAGAGAGGAGACGAGGAGGGAGAGGGAGAGGGAGAGGGAGGAGGGAGAGAGGGGCGAGGAGAGAAGGAGAGGGAGAAAGGGAGGGAGAGGAGAGAGAGAGAGGAGGGAGGGAGAGAGAGAGAGAGAGGGAGAGAGAGGAGAGAGAGAGGAGAGAGGGAGAGATGGGTGAGGGAGGGGGGGAGGGAGAGAGGGAGAGAGGGTGGGTACGAGGGAGAGAGAGAGGGGAGGGGAAGGGGAGAGAGAGAGGGAGAGATAGACGGTGAGAGGGAGAGAGAGAGAGGAGAGGAGAGTGAGGGGATGCTGAGGGAGAGAGAGAGAGAGAGAGAGTTTGGAGAGAAGAGAGAAGAGAGAGCTGAGAGAGAGAGAGAGATGGAGAGGAGAGAGAGGCGGGAGAGACAGAGAGAGAGAGAGGAGAGAGAGAGAGAAGAGAGAGGGAGCGAGGCGAGAGGAAGGGAGAACAGGTAAAAGAGGGAGGAGAGGAAGAGAGAGAGGGGGGAGAGAGAGAGGGAGAGGGAGGGAGAGAGAGGGAGAGGGAGAGAGAGAGGGAGAGAGAGAAGGAAAGAGAGGGAAAGAGAGAGGGAGAGAGAGAGAATGAGAGAGAGAATGAGAGATAGAATGAGAGAGAGAGAGAGAGAGAGAGAGAGAGAGAGAGAGAGAGAGAGAGAGAGAGAGAGAGAGAGAGAGAGAGAGAGAGAGAGAGAGAGAGAGAGAGAGAGAGAGAGAGAGAGAGGAGAGAGAGAGAGAGAGAGGAGAGGAGAGAGAGAGAGAGAGGAGAGGAGAGAGAGAGAGAGAGGGGAGAGGGGAGAGAGAGAGAGGGGAGAGGGGAGAGAGAGAGAGAGAGAGAGAGAGAGAGAGAGAGAGAGAGAGAGAGAGAGAGAGAGAGAGAGAGAAGGGGGGGGGGTATGAAAAGAATCTATCTGCTTTTCATTCAGCTTCAAATCGCAAATATGAATTTATGCAAGTCAATGATTTTATATCCTTTTTTCATGTACTTTCGAAAACCGTCCATTAGAAATAATCCTCAACATATATATTCTTTTAACTTTTAAGAATAAGTGACGGTAAATTTGATGTTCCTGTATCTCTGATTGGTTCCATATCTCCATTCTGGTAATTTATATTGAGTAATTTTGAAGTGAGTACTTGTAGGTAATCTTAAGACAATGTAACATCTGGCATCTGATTTGTATTTTCTCTTGTGATTCTTGTACATTTTCACTGATGTTTTTCTGATTGAGAAGAACATAATCTGGATCAATAAATATACCAAGAAGCTTTTCTTTTTTTCATTTGTTGACCTTTCATTGGCATCTGTGACAGGATATCTGACCTCTTTTTTATGCCAGCTGCTATCTCCGTGCTACTAAAGTATCCTACATCAGCCTTGGCGTATAGCAAGAGGATGTATCTATCCATACTTTGGACATTATGTTTTCAATAATAATTATTGCATAATCAGTGTATGATGTTTAGTTTTTTTTTAATCTTTATAAATATTCAATGTTTAATTCTGAATGGCTAATGCCATTCAAAATCAATAATAGGGCCAGAAGGCAACTTTCCTTTCTACTGTCTATAAAAAACACTGAATATCCAAATAAAAGAAATTCTTTTCATGAACAATTATGAAGATTCCTATGCCATTATGAAATGTTAATTTCTTAAACTTGTTTCCTGAATTCCTGTAATTATTCATTGGTTATCTTTCCATTTTCTCTCTTAAATGATTTAAACTTTAAACATATGGGATACCCACATGTAATTTCCAAAAGTCTTAATGTGTGAAGAAGCATCCAGAAATAATAATGATGATTTTGTTTGACATTGCATTTTAATATGGGGGCCTTTTAACGAATTATTTCATTTAATTTTCTTCATATATTAACTTACTAGTGATTATATATAAGGACTGACAGAGATACATATAGATACAACATCCACATTTAAATATCTAAAATTAAGATTAGTTAACATATGATATATTAGTTAAGGAGATGTAGCAGGTGTAAATTAAGCAAACCTAACAAAAAATAATAATATCATTCTTTTCCCTGTATAGAAAGCATAAAACATGATGAATCATGTATTGGACACTTACTCACTCTTTTTAATACCCTTTACATACTGCTGAATAGCAAACTTTTCAATAATGATCATTTTTGAGTCTACTTTCTCTGAATTATAATGGTACATATGGCTTTTACTAACATACATTTTCAAGCAATTGTCTAAAAGAAAAGAAAAATACATAAAACAAATCCCAACACAGAGATACTGTATAGCATACAGTATTATGCACGATAACTTCAAAACAAAAGCTTTGTGCCATAAGAAAATCCATCCAAAAATCATCATCTATATAATTTCCCCAAAATAGCATGACTTGAAGACGTACAATAAAATTGGCAAATCTACCAACAAGAATGATTTATATCTCAAAATAAAATAGGCATCCTTTTCCTTCAGTGTGGAATAAGACCCACACACACTTTCACATCAAACCACTTTCAGATTAAATGTTCCTTTCGAGTTCACAATGTCAACACTAATAATGTCCAACCTCCAGCAAAAGATGTGTGAGAAAGTCTTCTCCCTCACCATGGTATTTCTTATACATAAATAAGTTGCATATCACTCCACTGCAATTCACTCAAAATTGTTATCAAGGCAAAAAAAATAGTCATCATCATAAGAAAAAACAGGAAGCAATGCTCCTTTGCAGAAATCAGAAAACCACTAAAATTAATATGATTATGCAACTAAAGGAATGTAAGGACTAAGAATTGCTACATGGTCAGTGTTAACACACTACTGATGGAGACTTGCACATCCACTATGGATTTGTTTTATTATTTTCATTTTTTGCACATAAATGTTTCCTCAAGTGCTTAGTTACTAAGGAGTCAATCAGTAGGCCTACCTAACAAACCTGTTAGCCTTTTCCCATTATTATTAGAAAAAAAAGTTTTAATTTACTATTATCATTGTCACTAACATTATTATTACTATCATCATCAATATCATAATAGAGGCAATAAGATCAATAGCAATAACAGATATAAAAACTTTTATCACAAATAATCAAGGAATATGGTAAATAGACAAGCTCAGGTAGGCATACTAATTCACTTCTTAGTAACTAAGCCCTTGTGAAATCTTGTCTAAAAAAATAAATAAAACAAAACCACACCGTACAATGCATTCACTCCTGCATACATGCACTCCTGTCATTAATAAGTCAAAAAGAATAGTGACTCATATTTGCATTGAAATCTTCTTTAAATATTACTGCTCCCTTGCAGACTGATAAAATAACTGGATAAACTGAAAATAATGGTAGATCCAGTACCATATCTATATGCTCTATTTTACATCTACTTGCTATATCCTACGTAAGAGTAAGTAAAACAATTACTACATAAATCTTTGAAATGACAAGCAAATCATTGAAATAGAAAAATAACATGATGCAATAGTAGCCTAATAGTGATTATACTAACTATCTACCTTAATTTAAGACTACAAGATACGGCATCTCTATTTAATTCCAAGTCTTAGGTCTAAATGTATTCTCATCTTTCCATATCCTCCTATCAAGTAAATTACTATCAATTCATTTCTTAACTGAAATTTTGCTCAAGTCTGAATATCTAGACAGAAATGACTTTTTTAAGTATGTTGTAAAAGCATGAAAGTACTTAAAGATCACATGAGAAATTTTCTTAAGTATCCTTTCTCTCCAGAATTTGGAGCCAACTGCAATTTTGCTTTGAGCATTAGACACCATTGAATAATGTTGTTCCTCTTTGAAGTGCAAAATGCCAATATTTCCCAATGTCACAGATCTTCTCAAATAGGAGTTATTGGCTTCTCCCATAATGTTCTAGATTCAAACTGATACGGCAACATATTGAAATCCTTTTTAATTTCCATTTTCACTTCCATTACCTGAATTTCTTGTTCTGTTCTCAAGTTGTAAACCTGATTCTGTCAAATTAATCACTTCATAATTTTCTTGTGATTTCATCCTGTCTTCAGCTATTTCATCTCTATGGAATGTTTCTAAACCTTGTTCAGTTGACAACTCTGTTGTGCTATGAACAGTTTGTATGTATGGAATATCAATACTGGTTGCAGAGCTTTCAGATGCAAGATTTCTACTTATATAAAGTGGCAAACCAATCTGGCTGATCACTTTAATATTATCTGAGAATTCTACAGCTGGTATATATTGTGGTTTAGCACCTGCACTTGATACAGTTTTCAAATTAGAAACATCTACAAAGTGAATATTCTGGTTCAAAGGCTGAACTGTCTTTGCATAATTAACGTTACTACTTGCTGCCTCATAATCACTTCCTTCATTACTATATGATGATAATGATCTTTCACTTGGTATTAAGTGATACCCAGAATAAATTTTCTGATCTGTATGTTGTCTGCCATATTGGCTCTCTATCGGCTGAACAGAGTCATTTTCAACATCCAAACTCTTCTTATCATCTATGCCTGTGTAATGGTATATTTTCTCTAGTATATCATAGAGCCCCCCTGGCCCTTGAAAATCAAATTCAAAGCTCTGATTGTCTAAAATCTTCAAACGAATCTTAACTGCTTTTGAGTTTGAAAGTTCATCTAGGAGACAATTTTCTTGTGTGCTATGAGGAGTTTCCTTATCAGTTTTAATTTGATCACCATTTATTGCATTTACTTTGTTACCAATTAATGAACTTCCTTTATCTACAGTAAAAGATTGCGGTCTAGGGGCGTCTAATACAACATCAGCTGTCGATATTTCATTACTCGACAGAGTATCCACAAGAAATTCTTTTTCCTCAACATTTTTTGAGTCAATCCTACCAAGGTTACCATTAAAATTTCCCATAATTCCAAGCCGATGGATCACAGACTCTTCACGGTATGGGTGCCGCCTAGAGTTTGTATCTACAGCCATTGTTTCTCTCTCCACATCAGCTCCTGCATCAGACTGCGCATTTTGATTGTAATTTTCTCTGACATTGCTTTTACTTTCATTTTGTTCTGACTGATTAGATGAGACATCGACTGATATATCTTTAAAGTTCTGTGAGAGACTTTTCATAATAACTGATGAGCTGTTAGTACTCCTTCTAGCACGTGATGAGGAGAGTACAGTTGTCTGTGGCTGTACAACTCTTTCTTGATGATTTGAACTCATTTCTCCTACAAAAGAATAACTAGTCTCCAAACTGTTTTCTATAGTTGTCTCCGAACTATTTTCTATAGTTCCCTCATTCATCCTCTCAAGATTACTTTTGTCAGTAGCAAAGCTTTCAAGAGGTACTGCACCTATAAAATTAAGATTCCTATGTTCTCTTTCTATGATTGGTTCTACCTTTGTTAGCAGATACATTGCATGGGACTTAGGTTTTTCATTTTGTGATGTTGTATGACTCAAACCTACTACTCTATTTGCTGTTGCTTTATTTTCCATTGCTGATTCCTCATCAGAATCACTTAATTTGCAATTTTTTTCATGAACACAGTGTAACATCTTCAGGACTTTCTGAAGCCCACCATGTCCTTTTATGTTTAATTCATACTGTCCTTCTGAAGTATTCAGATGTACTTCCACTCCCTGTGTGTTCA
>NW_028234421.1:15537221-15539721 GCF_977035675.1 Penaeus japonicus | reverse complement strand
CCTGAAAGAAATTAATAAAATCAACATATAATGTATCAGTAGATCAGAGTACAACAGGATCTGCATTTCTGTATGCGTAATGATGTGAGTGCTTGTATACATGTACTCTCAAGTGTGGTTTGTTTTCTTAATTCAATTTACACATAGATATCCCCACAAAGGCTTAGTCTCCAAGGAGGCAAATAAATAGGCCTACTGAACCTCATTTGTTTACCTCATTCTTTGAATTTTCACATAAGGGTATTCATAGTTTTTTTTACCATGACTTTTACTGCTGTAATAATAATATATGTAATATGTAATATGTAATATATAATATATAATATATAGTTATAGTATCAGTAGTGATATAAAAAACAAGAAAATTTTTTGGGAGGGAATGAAAGGTGAGGTCAGGTAGGCCTACTAATTGACTCTTTGGTGAGTAGGTACTTTCTGTGTAAAAAAACAAATAATAAAACAATATCATGGTAGACAGTCTAATTTCCATCATCAATTGGTTAAGAACTGTAAAAGCAATACAGAAAAAGAATCAAGGTCAAGCAGACTTTTGTATCGAAATATTGCAATATAAAAGGAAAAGTAGGTACTTACCTGAACTTCACATTGTTTTCCATATTGCTGAACTTGGCATAATTCTCCTGTATTTCAACTTCCCCTGAGGTTTTATTAATTTGTCTGCAAGGAAGAATGAAGAAGTGAGACCTTTTCCTTCAAATAATATGAAATATTACTATCATACTAGTATCATATCATTTGAAAATAAATCTGAATACTTATGACAAACAAAAACACAAACCCACCTTCCACTATTGTCATCAAATACTTGAACTTCATAACTGAAATCAGGTCCATTCTTGAAGACTAAATCTATCTTCTGCCAATTCACATATACATCTCGGGAATTAACATTCTGCTCTATTTCAAACGTACCAATGTCTGTTCGAACCTTCGCTGTGGGCACTGCAGAAGATAGCAGGGTTCAAAGCATAAGCCATCCTGATATTATGCTTTTCCTTATTTGCTGGATGTAATCAACTTATCTCATGATTTACAGTAAAGATAAATCTGATGTTTAACATAGGTAATATACTTACATTTTGGGTCAGTCTTTTGTGTGGTGACAGCAGCATCCGACCACATATGCTCACGTATTTTACCAGTACCAGTGTGAAGCCTTACACGGAAGTCATACTGCATGTATGCATATAAATTATCTATAGTTTTGTTATAAGTCACCTTTTCAAAAAGGGGTGGCTTGATCAACGAATTATTAACCTGAAACAAAAAAAAATGCATCTGAAGTAGTAATCATTCACAAATATACAGTACAGAGCAGAAGTATAATAAATATCTATTTACATTACAATATATCATTATTAGGAAATTAATAGCAATAAAGAGATTACATACAGAGAGACAGCAGAACAATTCATTCAAAGGGAGAACACAAATAATCAAAATTTATGAATGCATCCTGCAAGTTAATTAGTCTCTGTCCATCTCGATGTATGCGTTATATATGTATGGTGTGAGTATGCGTGTGCGCGTGCGTGTGTGTGTGCGTGTGCATGAGCGTGCGTGTGTGTGGTGTGCGTGTGTGGTGTGCGTGTGTGGTATACATGTGTGGTATGCATGTGTGATGTGCATATGTGGTGTGTGGTGAAATAAAATACTTGTTACATGTTTACGCTCTACACAAGACTTGGGTGGACTGGGCTAGGAATTTGGCAAAACTACGGACTGTGTTTGAAATATAGGTGCAAGCCTTCCCCTTTTTCTAATTCAATGCTTTACTACTATCTGTGGTTTCAGCCCTAATTGCAGTAGGTGGAACATATCCCCCTGTGTGTACTATTGTATATAAGTTTTTAAACATATATTATGTATCTATATGTGCAGACATTCAATGCAAAATATAATTTTTAAAATGTTCTATATTCCAGTTATAACATAGAGTAAATCTGAGTATTGTTCTAGCAAGTACATGTAAATAATTATAAATGATCAGTACATACCACAATCCATTCAAGTTCATCAAGGAGACTCTCATCTGGCCGTTCTCTGTAGGAAACCTCCTGTCTGATTTTGCCAGGGAAGGTGTCAATTGGGTGAGGCAATTTCCAGCTTAATTTTATACTATGGGGACTCTGCACATGAGCAGTCAATTCCTCAGCTGGTTTTGGAATCACTAGAAAAAACATATGTAAAGATACTGAGTTCACAATTTTTCAATGCAATAAATAAAAAACTAAAAACTAGTGATACAACAACACCTAATGAGTTGATAACAAAAATCATTTTCATGTGTATCATCAAATAATTACATTTATGATTGTATAATGATTTTTTTTTCTCAACGATAAAAAGAAATATATAAACACAGTCAAATAAAATACTAGTAACAGTAGTGAATATCAAAAGGGCAATAGCATAAGACATACTATTTTAGCTGAATGTAGTGATGATCTTATCCTAATCAAATTATCTCAAGAATAAA
>NW_028234421.1:15524721-15527221 GCF_977035675.1 Penaeus japonicus | reverse complement strand
ATCTAATAGTTATTCCTTCTTCAATCCCCTTATTCTTTTATCGCTAAACTTCTCTTGAATTTCCTGACAATACAAAGAGTGAATTCTTTATGTGATACTTTGGGCAAACAATCCTAGACAATAATTCATATCATTCAGTTTCCACCTAACATTTACCTAGAAAATATTCTTATCCTAACTGACTAGTTTTCACAAAATGCGTGCATGACACTAATGAAAAGTTACAAAAAAATAAAAGCTAAAACATAAGCACATTAACTAGCGTCTTATTTTGTCTTAGTCATACAATAAGATTTTCTACATCTCACCAGTCTACAAATAAAGCATTTTACACTCTTTTTGGTCAAGAGGTCTTTTCAAGTCAGTGTAAAATTACATGAATTTTGAGTTGTCAATCACAAAAAACACAAATCATTCTCTATTCAAAATCTTCATTCATTCACATTATATTCAACAAATAAATTTAAACAAAATTGCAAGACCACACTCTAAATAAGGAACCTACACTTTTACATCATTATGCTCATTTTATATGTTAACAAAAACAAGGATAAGCAAACTAAAAAAAACTGCTGTTAGTAACACAAATAGGAAAAATTACTATTAACAACTGCCTGCTTTGGATTTGAATTGCTCAACTATTAACTTTAAGTCATCACTAACTTTTGTATTTTGTTCTGTAAGTGTGACTTAAGGCATCATCAGCAATGATTAATTTCTATTTCCTATGCTTGAAAATAGCATTAAAAATCACTGACTAAATAATTAGTATGAATATAAAGCTACAAGCAAGCTATAAATCACAGACCAGAAAAGCAAAAAGAACAAATAAATACACATTTTCTTCTTTAAATTACAAATACCAAATGAGCATAATGACATAAAATGGATTACTTTCCTTAACTTATGCAAAATAAATTATGTAGGAAGAAATTCCAATTCCTATTTTTGACTAAAATTAAATTTACTCTCTCTATATCATAATATTTCTGATATAACCTGAATAAAAAGGTATCTTAAGATCAAACAAAATAAACATTTAAAAAGTGTAATACTAAATGCATATATTTAAGTATCCGAATTTTATATAGTCACTACACTAAGCAAGAAACTAAAAAAGAGCTAGAAGGTAAATTACATTGCTGCAAAAAAAACTAAAACTAAAAGCAAATATAGTGCCCCTATTCCCCGAGATGTGATATTATTTTTCTTTCTATACTACACTACATCTCAGTCTAAATGGAAAAAAAACTAAGCTTCCCTTCCTATTGCTCCCTGAAGCGCAAAAAGCATACCTGGTATCTCGGAAGCCAGCCACAACATACGTTAAATAGTATTTGACTGCTACTGGGTTTTGCGGCTCGACCCACGAACAGTTCAACTGTTCCCAGTTTTTGGAAATACATGTCATGTTCTGAACATCCTGTGGTGGATCTGAAAGACAAATTTATATAATATTTACTAAAAAGTACATTACCAAATTAAATTATATTCAAGGCTTTCCACAGCATGTTGAAATACAAAATACAAAACAAAGAGGTATATAAACTTTCTGAAGCAATTAAAACTTACATCCAATGTTGACTTTCCTCTCACACAAAAATTTTGTTTCATCCTTGTAGGTCATCATACACTTCAATTTGTAATCTATCATTTCATCATGTTGAACCACCACTTTGATTGCTGAACTATTCAACACCTGTAGAAAAGGGGAAAAACGTCAATACTTAATTTGCCAAGTTTGGCACTTAAAATATAAAAAAAACTAATAAAAGATGCAAAATTGGACTCACTGATATCTATCACAACCAAGCACTCACTAAGCATACCTCATGCGGGATTTTGAAACGGTCAACCTCTGACCAATGTTGGAAGTACACTTCACTAACATTGACACGTTTTGGGTCAAAGAGGCAGTAGGCTTCATAGGAAGATCCAACTTCACGATTGATATCCCCAACTGGTCTAATGGCTGCAAAAAGATAAACAAAAAACACATGACGTACCAACATACACAGTAAAAATTTATACCTTTCATACAATATCCTTTCTGGTTGTAACTGTTCTACAACTAAAACTTAGTTGTATTAGCTATTTTCTTGAGTAATTGAAAGTGACCTCATCCATGGAATTGAAATATCATGAATGTTACCTAGATATGTAAATCAGAAGAAAAATTTAAAGTATTTACAAAATTTAAGTATATCAGTTCAAAGCATCAAGAACAATTAACATTAATGGAATGTACTCTCTAACCTGATATCAGTAAATAGCAATATATAATAACTCCAATCACTGTTACATCTAGCAAGTGTAAAAACTTTTTTATTGCCGATATATATTTCAGTTTCTTCTTCTTCTTCTTCTTTTTGCAGAATCTCTCAATCAAATTAGAAATTAACATTTCTCTTTTTCTATTTTTGTCTACAACCAAAACTTACAATTAGCAGTGAAAACATCTCAAGGTTTTCAGTATGGATAGGTTCTTCTCATGCAGAAA
>NW_028234421.1:15502221-15507221 GCF_977035675.1 Penaeus japonicus | reverse complement strand
CATGTACATGTTCATGTACATATGCCTGTGCTTGTACATATGCATCCAGAGGTATGCATGTGGATATACATGAACTACACTTGTCCATGTGTGCATGTGACATCCAATTCTCTAAGGGATCCCCAAGGCGGGCGAAGGGAAGGGGTTGAGATGGGCGGAGTAAACTGCTTTCACTGGCATCAAGTAAACACTCTATTTGTGGCGCCGAGATCCACCATGTCGCCAGAGCCCGGGCGCATCCGGGGCTTGAGGAGAGAGGCAGGGAGAAGGTGGGCCGCGAGGGTGAGGCGGCGGAGGAGGAAGCGAGGAGGCAGGAGCTAGAAGTGGACAAGAATAAAGATAAATGTAAAAAAAAAGGCCATCTTCAAATGAAAAGGCAGAACGAACCAAAATCTTCCGTCTTCTGCGTTTGCCGATCCACACCCACGTCACGGAAATCCTCGGTATATACGACGAAACAAATAAACAAAAGCGTTGCGTCGGGTACAGTGGCGGCCGCAGAATGGATGTGGAAAGCTATGCCGACAGATGATCAACCGGATATTGAAAAGAAAATGAATAATAAAAAAGCTCACTCATCCGGATCACTCTGCAACAGGATGCAAGTGATAAACGAGAATGGCACCTGCGCGCAAGTGTTAGGGGCCGGCAGGTGTCTCTAGGCGTGCGTGCAGGTGAGAAATCGAGGGCAAACCAGATCCGGCTGCTTGGGCTTCTCTCATGTCTGTCTTCGGTGAGCGCGCCCTGTCCGAACGGGAGCTCACGTCCCACACTTGGCACTGGCGGGTGGGCGCACGCGCGCTCTGCATCCTTTTTATAAGGTGGTGCAGGAACTCAACCTATCACCCGACACGACCTGTCCAGAGAATCAAGGGAAAGGGGTATCTATAGGCGTTCCATACCAATTGTTTGTCTTCTTATACCAGAGCACTGATAGCGAAGTTTTACAGAAAATCCCGGTGGCCATTCAGTCAAAATGGCTTAGATATTCAAATACAAAGTCAGGTACTGTTTTTTTTTCTTTCTTTTTGTCTATATGTAACATGGAATGATGCCGTATTGCCTGTATATAGTGCAGAGGAGTAGCTACTATCCCTGGCGAGGATTCGAACCGACTCCTTTTGTCTTTCGTTGTAATCTCTAAATCATGTTCTGGTTTTCTCGACGCCTATGTCTCGCGTATCCTGTTCGTACTTCTCGCCTTTCCCCCTCAATTTCCCCTCCTACATGTCCTCTTCATTCGACAACGCAGTTCGGCGCTAGCAGTGTGAGCAGCGAGAGACAGCTGACGCATGGTAGTCAAGCTCCCCTTCCCCTCCCCCCTCATCACACCACCCCCTCCCATACCGAGGCACAGTCGGAACTTTAGCCATTATGAATGCCGGTGACGACACCAGCCACCTGCGAGACGGTGGGTGCATTTCCGCATGGCACTGGGCGGGGCGAGAATGAATGCTTTTCGGTCGGTCACTCGCAGAGACCATGTAATTATCACCGTTAATACTAAAGCCCATCCCCATCTCATCATTCTAACAACTATCAACAAATGCGATGTAGTAACATGATACTATGAAAAAGAACAAACACATATGTATACAAGCTAACCTATGTTTAACACACATACACACACACACACACACACACACACACACACACACACACACACACACACACACACACACACACACATGCACACACACCACAAACACACAGGCACACACACACACACCACACGCACACACCACAAACACACACGCACACATACACGCACACGCACACGCACACACACACACACACACGCACACACACACACACACACACACACACACACACACACACACACACACACACACACACACACACACACACACACACACACACACACACACACACACACACACACACACACACACACACACACACACACACACACCACAAACACACAGGCACACACACACACACCACACACACACACCACAAATACACATCACAAACACACACGCACACGCACACACACACACACACACACACACACACACACACACACACACACACACACACACACACACACACACACACACACACACACACACACACACACATCGATTTGCGTGGTGAAGCAGAGCCATGGCGACGCTGGCGGCGGTGGTGCAAGAGGCGCCGCCATCACCACCACGAGCGAGTCGCCTTACGGGTCTGGGTCTGGTGGCTCGCATTGCGCCATCACCGCTGCATCCAGCCAACCAGCCCTTCCCTTCTCGCGCTTCCCTCAACCTTATCCTGCCTCCTCTTCCACCCTCATCATGACACTCACTCGCACTCTCCATCCCCTCACACCCTCTCAGTGCCCTTCAGCGCCCCTGGACCTAGCTTTTGTCTGACTTCGCCGACGTCAGCGTCTTCCCCCGGACCGCCATCTTGTTTACTCTTTCTTTATGCCTCCCCTGCAAGTAGATCCCGCCGGGGGATTCTATGGCCTGGGCTCAGTCGTCTTCTGCGATTGACGTCGTCGCCATCCTCTTTCTCGACGTCTCATCTTTGCTCGGTCGAGAAACAACACCCGCTCTTACTTCTGGACTCTAACAAGCTATCGTAAACCTCACCGTAACATTTGATCCGCCACCTTGGTCCACTTTTTCTCGAGAAAGAAACAACAAGATCTACTCACTTATTTTAAATCCTCTCACATCTTTCATCTCTTCGAGTTCACCGCAGTTTTACCATGACTGTTTTTTATATTCTCAAGACCTCTCTTCTTTCAATCTAATCATCTCCGGATCAGCATGAAGGTCTCTTGTAATAAAGGTCTTTCGCCCTCGACCTTACTTCACGGCTCTAGCCCCCTCCCCCCCCCCTCCAACCCTGACCCTTAGCGTAGATAATTTTCTGTTGCATTTTCCTTGTTCCGATCAAGCGCCTCGGACCCCCACTCGACCAACACGACCCATTCTACCGTCGTCATGCTACCATAGCTGGCAACCTCGACCTCTCCGGTAGTCTCCCTACGGACCCTGCAAGGATAGTGACTCTGACAGCACCATAAAATGAGAGAGGTGTGTGGTTCTTCCTCCATCCATAGACGTTTGGCTTGCTCTCCCCCTTGACAACGCCTGCACAATCGAGGTCCAGCCACCCAACAGCATGACGCCGAGCAGCCCCTCACATACCCCCCTCTGGTTCATCTTCTATAAGCAAAGCAACCACCACCCGGTCCACCAAGATACTAAAGCCTTCCCCCCACCCCCACCTCATCTTCCCTCCCCACCTTCCCATCTCCTATACCCGCCCCCCACTTAAGACTCCCCCCTTCATCTCCCTACCCCCTCCCTCCTATCTCCCTTGCCCCCTCCTTCACCCCCCTCCCCCCACTTCGTTATAACCTTGCCTATCGCGTTACGACGCACCCGACACGGACACTTGTACTCCCCCCCCCCTCCTCTCTTTCTCCTTCACCTCTCCATTTATGTATTTCTCTTTCATGCGTTCTCTCGTTCTTTCTTTTCACCTCCTCCTTCTTTTCCTTTTCTTTTTATCTTCTTTTCCTTCTCCTTCTCTTACTACTACTACTACGCCTTCTTTGTCTTCTTCTTCGTCTTCGTCTTCGTCTTCACCTTCGTCTTCTCCGTCTTCGTCTTCTTCGTCGTCTTCTTCTTTTCTTTCTTCTTCTTCTCTTTCTTCTTCTTCTCTTTCTTTCGTCGTCTTCGTCTTCGTCTTCGTCTTCGTCTTCGTCTTCGTCTTCGTCTTCGTCTTCGTCTTCGTCTTCGTCTTCTTCTTCTTCTTCTTCTTCTTCTTCTTCTTCTTCTTTTTTTTTTTTTTTCTTTTTTCTTCTTTTTCTTCTTTCTTCTTCTTCTTCTTCTTCTTCTTTTTTCTTCTTCTTCTTTTTCTTTTCCTCATTTTTCTTCTTCTTCTTCCTTTTCTCTCTTCCTCTTCTTCTTCTTCTTCCTCTTCTCTTCTTCTTCTTCTTCTTCTTCTTCTTCTTCTTCTTCTTCTTCTTCTTCTTCTTCTTCCTCTTCTTCTTCTTCTTCTTCTTCTCCTCCTCCTCCTCCTCCTCCTCCTCCTCCTCCTCCTCCTCCTCCTCCTCCTCCTCCTCTTCTTCTTCTTCTCCTCCTCCTCCTCCTCTAAACCTAAACACTATCCACACTTTGGCGAAGTATCTTTCTCTCTCTCTCTCTCTCTCTCTCTCTCTCTCTCTCTCTCTCTCTCTCTCTCTCTCTCTCTCTCTCTCTCTCTCTCTCTCTCTCTCTCTCTCTCCCTCCTTCCCTCTTTTTGTGTGATAATCCTTGTCCAGTCACAACTACCTCTTCCCTCTTCCCACGAGCTCTCTTACCAGTTAATCCTTTCTTTTCGTTCTTGCTGTTGCTTCCTACCTCCACTTCCAACCAAGCTCCACCTCCTCCTTCCCCACTTTCACCGTTTCTCCTTCCTCCCTCCTTCCTTCCTTCCTTCCTTCCTTCCTTCCTTCCTTCCTTCCTTCCTCCCTCCCTCCCTCCCTCCCCCCCTCCCTCCCTCCCTCCCTCCCTCCCCCCCCCCCCCTCCCCCTCCCCCCTCCCCCCCCTCCTCCCTCCCCCCTTTCCCCTCCCTTCCTCTTCCTCTTCCTCTTCCTCTTCCTCTTCCTCTTCCTCTTCCTCCTCCTCCTCCTCCTCCTCCTCCTCCTCCTCCTCCTCCTCCTCCTCCTCCTCCTCCTCCCTCTACCCCATCCCCCTCATCCTTCTACCCCCATTCCCCTCCCTCCTACCCCCCTCTCCCCTCCCTCCTCCCTTCCTCTTCCTCCTCCTCCCTCTACCCTATCCCCCTCATCCTTCTACCCCCCATTCCCCTCCCTCCTCCCTCCCCTCTACCCCTACTCACTCTCCCCTCTAATACTTAGATCGAGTCTCTTTAATCTGCTCCCAACACAACCTCGGAATCTCGACGCCCTCAGCCTTTTCTTTGAGTATAATCTACTTTCCCAACGGGCTAATACATTTGGCTAGACGATGCTTGGTTTAGCCTTACCGAAA
>NW_028234421.1:15494721-15497221 GCF_977035675.1 Penaeus japonicus | reverse complement strand
GAGAGACAAGGAAAGAACCACGCGGGAGGGGAGAGTGAAGGGGTGAGTGTGACTGGGGGAGGAGGAGAGGGTGGGGGGGGGGTGGAATGACGTAGGAGAGTTCGATGGTCATTATCTTTGGAAGGGGAAGCGTGATACTAGCGGGGAGCGGGAGGAAAATAGGAGGGGTAGGGAAAAGGCGAAGACAGGGAGCGGGCGGTGGGAGAAGGGGAAAAACGAAGAGAAAGGGCAAGTATGGAGTATGGAGAAAGGGGGGAGAAGAGAGAGACAGGGTACCATGAGGGCGGTCTTAAGTTAAATCACTTTCAAGAGCAGATTTAGAGGCAAGTGTTTCCAGCTGTCCTTGACGGATTGAGCCATCTCTAACGCACCAAGCCAAATTACCAGTGTAAGCCGCCTCAAAAAGTAATCATCCAAAGTATGAGAAAGTCGATTGAAATATGTCTGTTTCGCATGTAAGGGGGCGGAGGGGAGCGTGCGTGTGTGCGACTCTGTGCGTATGCAAGCGTATGTGTACGTATGTACGCGCAAGGTCGACCCTCTGAAAGTATAGGGTTACATGTACTCGATTATAAGCATACATACGCGTTAGAGTCTGTGCATCTTTTTAATCCAACAAGTTCCTGGCCATACGCAACTGCCCGCTCAAAGCAACCAGTCGCAGCAACCAAGGCGCAACCGAGTGCCGTGACGTGAGCGAAATTCCTAGATTCGCGCTCCCTCCGCCGCTTCCAAGTGCAGCCGCAGGATAATCCCAGGCCCAGTTTTTCCGCCCTCCTGACCTCCCACTGCCCTCTCATTCCACCCGAGATTGCAGGACGTGCGAAACCTCGGCGTTGAGCCATTTATGCAACTCTTCTCCACATGTTTTATGCTCTTTCGTTAGGAGATACTTTGAGGAAAACCTTTCACTGCCGAATCCGGTCATGAGTTGCGAGCCTTCGTCCGCCCGCAAGAAAGGAACACCCTCTCCTCCACAGAGTTACGAGGACAAAAAGCAAATCACAATAAAAACAAAGCGAGGCCTCTCACGGCCGCCACGCCACGCTGCGAGGCCTGCAACACAATACTCCTCCATGGCTGCTTACTGTCTGGCACGTAGGCATCCACTACTCTCCTCTAGAGAGCTATCAGTTTCCGGCTGTTCCCATTTCTATTTCCATTTTTCGCTGTTTCTCTCCTTTCCATTTCCTCTTTCTTCTCCCCTCTCCTAGATCCCTCTCGCTCCCACACTTGTACTCTCCCACTCTTCCTCCATGCTCCCTTCTCTCTCTCTTCTCTTCTCTTCTCTTCTCTTCTCTTCTCTTCTCTTCTCTTCTCTTCTCTTCTCTTCTCTTCTCTTCTCTTCTCTTCTCTTCTCTTCTTTCTCTCTCTCTCTCTCTCTCTTTCCTCTTCTCTTCTCTTCTCTTCTCTTCTCTTCTCTTCTCTTCTCTTCTCTTCTCTTCTCTCTCCCTCTCCCTCTCCCTCTCCCTCTCCCTCTCCCCCTCTCCCCTCCCTCCCTCTCTCCCTCCCTCCCTCTCTCCCTCTCTCCCTCTCTCCCTCCTCTCTCCTCCCTCCCTCCTCTCCCACCCTCCTCCCTCCCTCCTTCCCCCCTCCTCCCTCCTCCCTCCTCCCTCCTCCTTCCCCCCACCCTCCCTCCTTCCCTCCTCCCTCCCCCCCTCCCTCCCTCCTCCCTCTCCCCTCCCCCCTCTCTCCCCCCTCCCTCTCCCTCCCTCCCTCTCCTCCCTCCTCTCCCCTCCTCCCTCCCCCTCCCTCCCTCCTCCCCTCCCTCCCCTCCCTCCCCCTCCTCCCTCCCTCCTCTCCTCCCCTCTCCCCCTCCCTCTCCCTCCCTCCCTCTCCTCTCCTCTCCTCTCCTCTCCCTCTCCCTCTCTCTCAATCTCTCACTCTTACACACACACACACATTCCCTCCCTTACACTCTCCCTTGCCTCCTTTTTTGTACTCTCTCCCCCATCTTCCTCATCCTCATACTTATCCCCATCCCACTCTCTATCCCTATCCCCATCCCCATCCCCATCCCCATCCCCATCTACATCCCTATCTCCATTCCCGCTGCTTCCCCCTCCCTTCCCTCCCTTTCTGTCCCTCCCCTCCCCGCCTCTTCCCTCATTCGCACCCATCAGCTGCCCCTCTTCCTCACGGCCGGCCCAGGAAGCAGTAAATCCCGATTATGAGGGAGGAAATCATGGTCTATGCAACCCTCCGCGCCGGAAGTAAATACCTGGCCGGTTTGGTTCACCAGAGGGAACGTATGGATCAGAGAAGAGGTGCTGGAGAGGGGGGAGGGGGAGGAGTGGCGGCAGGGAGAGGAGGAGATGGGAGGAGGGAGAGGAGCGCGGCGAAGAGGAATGAATGAGCGAGGAAAGAAGAGAGGAAGAGGATGTGGTGGATGAACAATCAAGAAGAGATGAGAAAATGATGTGAAGGAAGAAAAAAAAAACGGCGAATGAGATGAGGAAGAGGAGTAGGAGATCAGGAAGAAGAGGAGGAGGAACAAAAG
>NW_028234421.1:15484721-15487221 GCF_977035675.1 Penaeus japonicus | reverse complement strand
AAGGCATAAAAGCACAAAATATAACAATTGGCAACACCAGAAGAATCCGATTCAAAACAAACGCGTCTACTCAGATCAGTAACGCGAATCAACACTTACCTCTAGACTAGGACGCTGGAAGTCCCACTACAGAAGATCCGGAGACGTTGTTTGTGTCCTATGTAGGGGTAGATCCTATTATTCGAGAGGGAGATGTGACACTTCCAATCGGCACAATCACTTCCGATATGCACTGGTCTTGTGTTTAGTTTTAATCTTTCCGTCAAGTATTTCCCCTTTTTCCAAGGAGATTTTTCCCAGTGTTACTAGACACTTTCAGAATGTCATGTTATAAAAACCTGTAGAAAACGTAGGTTAGACATAGAATAAGCAGGCAAATATAACCATTTATTAGATATATCACCGATAGTGATTACTGAATCTTGTAGCGTTCACAAAATTTCAATGAAATTTTAATGTGCTTATAATTTATTCAGTTTTCTTCAGACCCGATACATATGTTCATATTTTAATACATTTTTTTCCCACTGAGAAACAAATCACGTGTATTACTGCACATATTCGGCCGCCTTAGTCACCTCTCCCTGTAGAAGGCCAGTTTGACCAATGATATTACAATATCCTAATATGTCATTTCGCCAGTAAAGTAAAACGTGCGAAAAGATGAACCTTGCATACAGTGAATCCTTTATACAAATGCATTCTAGCGAGACACACTGCAGCTCACCACTCTAAGTAACAGCACGACCTATATAACGGTGTCAAAACCGGTCAGACCTTTGCAGTATCAGCAGAACCGGTAGATTGCCGCAGTTGCCGCTCCCAAGGAGATAACGAGAAAACTGTAGGATATCTGAGAGCGGGGGACTCACAAGAGGTTCCTTGACAATATAAATCGTGCGTTAGCGTATGTTGAGAGATGAAGAATTTTTCACGTCAGTAGTTCTACAATTCATAGAGCAAAATATCATATGCCATTAAATACGAAGTAATTGGGAAACGAGATCCCATTGAATCACCACTCGGGGGAGAGTCTAACACTAATCGGCAATAGTGGTGTCCCTTTACGATTTCACGGTACACAGGTGGCCTTTAATAAACAATAAATAATGAAGTGGTGAAGGCCATAGCACCATGGTGGCAGGTGTGAGGGCCAGGTGAATATCTCCAAATGAAACTGATTCCGAGATATCACGATTATTTGCTTTACTTGGAGGAATGATATGCTTTTTATGCCTTCGACAATGTGTGTGTGGAAGTGGAAGTTGATGTGGATGCGCGTGTGTGTGTGTCAACCTCCCTCTTTCTATCGTAGTATTAACGTCTTTCTTCTCTCCCCCCTCCCCCCATATCTCTCTCTCTCTCTCTCTCTCTCTCTCTCTCGTCCTCCCTCCCTCCTTCCCTCCTCCTCTTCCTCGTACCCTCCCTCCCTCCGCAAGAGACGGTTCATGAGGAGCGCCCATGCCACCGCCCCCATGTGCGCCGCCCGCGTCCCGAGAGAGCGTGCGCGCCCGGGGGAAACCCATGTAAGGAGGCGCCAGAGGCCGGAGCAGCATGCCGCCCGACCGGCTCCGCTCGGTGGGCGTAGCAAGTGAGTGTGTGTGTGTGTGTGTGTGTGTGTGTGTGTGTGTGTGTGTGTGTGTGTGTATATGTATATATATAATATATATATTGTATATGTATACATACATACACACACACACACACACACACACACACACACACACACACACATATATATATATATATATATATATATATATATATATATGTGTGTGTATGTATACATATGTATATATGTACATATATATATACATATCTATCTATTTATCTATCTATATATATATGTTGATAATGCCTCACATTTTGATAATTGGCCGATGTTCGGGATCTTTTATCAATTTAAAAATAAACATGGAAATAAAACGAGAACCGGCAAGTTCTACGAAGTGTAAAATGTTAAAAGTCAACACAAAATATAAGATTTCCAGTTCCAATCTTATCTCACGTGATAGGAAGGCTCTTCTCGCCCTCCTCTAACGAAGGTAAGCAACTGCCTCGCGGCCTCTCCAAATATTTCCACTCTTATGATGCTTAATTGCAGTAAATATTGACAGAACATATTATTATGCTCTCCGAATTGCAGGTGTTATGCATACATTGACAGTGGAATTCCCATCTCCGTACTTCATCCGCGGTGAATAACACGAGTGTTCACTATTTGTTGCCATCTGGTTCATTTAAAAATGGTACAGGTGTTCTTTCTGCAAATACTCCCACGTAGATGTTATGATAAAAGCAAATAGTTTAAATTCACTAATTAAGACCGTCAACTAAATCTGTGGAACTTATGCGAACTGTGAACAGGCAAGGTGGTTAATAACAGATGTGAGTGTGAAAACTAATGAAATATTGTAATTAAAATGTCTCCATCTATGAAACACCTGCTTTCAGCGCGTGTCGTGATATGAAATCATGGTAGCGATATACCTGTGAGTAC
>NW_028234421.1:15439721-15442221 GCF_977035675.1 Penaeus japonicus | reverse complement strand
AATCCTCATTCGTTCTCCTTCCTTTCTCCCTCCGCCCCTTCCCTCCCTCCCCCCATCCTCCTCTGTGCTTTCTTCCCCTCCTCCCTCCTCCCTCCGCCCCTTCCCTCCCTCCCCCCTATCCTCCTCTGCGCTTTCTTCCCCTCCTCCCTCCTCCCTCCGCCCTTTCCCTCCCTCCCCCCATCCTCCTCCGCGCTCTCTTCCCCTCCTCCTCCTCCTCCTCCTCCACGCTTTCTTCCCCTCCTCCTTGGGCGACCCGAAAGAGGACAACCGCCCTCCCCTTCTTCCAAGAGGTTATTTGCGGACCCACTCGAGTGCCGGACGTGGGCACTCTCGAAGCCCTTCAGTGCCAACTTAGGGGCTACAGCACGCGATTATTTCTACATTTAATTTATGTTTGTTCGTTCTAGTTATTTTCTTCTGATTTTTTTTCTTTCTTTCTTTTATATATTGAGATTTTGTTAAGTAATGAGGTGAGAATCCGTCTGGGTCCCACTGAATGATTTTTTTTAACAGCTGATCAAACGTAAATTGCAACTAAGAATACATCTGAAAAAGTATAACAAATGATGATAAAGAAATATGATGATGGTGATGATAGTAATGATGATGATGATAATGACAGTAATGATAATAATGATAACAATGAGGATAATGATAATAATGATAATAATGATAATAATGATGATAATGATAATAATGATAATAATGATGATAATGACAGTAATGATAATAATGATAACAATGATGATAATGATAATAATGATAATAGTGATAATAATGATGATAATGATAATAATGATAATAATGATAACAATGTTGATAATAATCAAAATAATGACAAGGGTGATAATGATGGTGATGGTGATAATGATAATGATAATGAAGATCATAATAATAACGATGATAAAAATAATGGTAGAAATTGCAGAAATTATCATAGAATATCGAGAAATACTAATTACAGTAATACAACCATAATTCTGAGCTTTGAAGTCCACAATAAAAGCCTTTCGAATCCCAAGATCAAGGCAAACACTAATTGCAACTGAAACGATATCTTTCAAGTTACATTATAAAGCGGATATCCATATTCATTTTGAGGGAGGGAGAGAGGGAGAGGGAGGGAGGGAGGGAGGGAGGGAGATCAAGAAAGGAATGAATACAAAAAAGAAGAATACACACACACACACACACATATATATATATATATATATAATATATATATATATATATATATATTATATATATATAATATATATATAATGTAATATATATATACATATACATATATATATATATATATATATATATATATATATATACATACATACATATATATATATATATATATATATATATATATATATATATATATATATATAGATAGATAGATAGATAGATAGATATAGATAGATAGATAGATAGTTATCTATTCACCTCTCTCTATCTCTCTCTCTCTCTTTCTCCCTCTTTATCTGTCTATCTATCTGTATGTCTGTCTCTCTCTCTCTCACTCCCACTCTCTCTCCTAAAGTCCTATTAGCGAAATAATCTATTAAACCCAAGTGATAGCCAACATAATCAGTTTAACGTGAGTATCATTCTGTACTTTACCATTGTCCTTATTATCATTATCAGTATCGATGTGATTTTCATTATTATCATTACTATTATCATTTTCATTATTGATACTATCATGATCATCATCATCATCATTATCACCTTATTACCAGCCTTATTATCTTTCTTTCATTTTATGGACGACAATTGGCTGAATCACAGACTTTACTAACGTATATATTGTTGTTGTTTTTATCGTTATTAACAATAACACAAACGGTATTATGTAATTATGACAATGGTGGTTATGATGCTAATAACAACTATGATGACAATTGATGAAAAGGATGATGATATTGTGAGTATTTTGTATTTTATGATCTTATCATCGTATCATAATTATTTTTCCACTATTATCCTTAAAATTTATGACCCTTATCAATTTATTTGAGAATACTACACCATCATCCCTTTCCAAGTGTCTTAACCAATATCGCATTGCATGTCGCAAGAGCAAGATCCAAGTTCAGTGCAACGCGGAACCTTACCCGGAAACAGGCCATGATGAGGAAACTTCCTCTGCAAGACCTGCATCGCCCTTGTTGCCTCCGGAGTGGCGCGAGGGGACTGGATTGATGGCGGCTTGAGTCCCCTGCAATCGGATTCACGGATTCACCGGAGTGTGTGCTTTGTTTTCGATGGATTTTGTAAGGTCGTATGAAATTGAGTTATTTTTAGCAGATAATGTTACAGTCAGTTGCAATATATAAAGTATTGCTGCAACCTCTTTCCTGTATGTATCAGAATATTGATGCTGTGATTTCCTTTAACACCTTCATGGCGGTTGATATTTCTCTAATGTTGAGCCAATTAACTGTCAAGTAAATTGCCTGTAAAGTAAATGATTTCTTCTCAGGCATGCTGTACCTGGGCCAAGAAT
>NW_028234421.1:15427221-15434721 GCF_977035675.1 Penaeus japonicus | reverse complement strand
TCTTAATAGCTCGTGACACCGATTCTCTTTATCTTCGTATGCAAACTCCGCTCAGCTCCGGCCGTCTCTTTCATTAACGGATCTTGAGAATAGCACATGTTTTTCCTACTTTTCATCTGAACTTTACTTGTCTTCATCTAGTCTTGCTGTATTTTCTGCCACCAGCATCATTAACTCACTTCACACTCACCAATTCTCCCCTCTTCCTCTTCTCTCGTTCACTTGTCGTTTAGCCTATCCCTTCATCTTTTCTTCGTTCCACTCTTCTCGCATTCACCTCCTCCACTCCCCCGCTCTCACTCTTTCTCTCTCTCTCTCTCTCTCTCTCTCTCTCTCTCTCTCTCTCTCTCTCTCTCTCTCTCTCTCCCCCCTTTCTCTCTCTCTCCCTCTCTCTCTCTCTCTCTCCCCTCTCTCTCTCTCCCTCTCTCCCTCTCTCTCTCTCTCCCTCTTTCCCTCCATCCCTCCACCCCTCCCTCCCACCCTCTCTCTCCATTACGATCTGCGAGTTAATTAGTCTTGCTTCCCGCCCTCCGCCTGATCCCTTCCCCAAAGGTGTCGTTGAGGGAACCCGGTGGTCGCGTCGGGGAAAAGACGACAGCCGTAGTAAAGGAGTGATGATGAGTAAGTAGGAGTGCATTAGAAGATGGGGTCCGTGGAAAGGGGGAGGGGAGGGGGGAGGGATGCCAGAGATGAGAGTGGAGAGAAGGCAAAGGCGATTGGTGTGTCGCATGTGTGTTTCTCTCTCTCTCTCTCTCTCTCTCTCTCTCTCTCTCTCTCTCTCTCTCTCTCTCTCTCTCTATGCGTGTGTGTCTCACTCTCTGTCTCTCTATCTCCTTTTCTCCCTCTTTACGAAAAAAAAGAAAGATATAAATATATATGTATATATATATATACATATGTGTATGTGTGTGTGTTTTAGATAGATAGATATATACATACATAGATATACTACCTGGATAGCAAACAAGAATGAGGAGTAGGTTTGTTAATTCACAATCACCTCGTATAGAATATAATATTTAGAATATGATATGCTAAAGAGGAACAATAGCTTTCGTTGCATCAAAATCAAACGAAAGTTTACTGAAACCAAGTTGATGAGGAAGATGAGGCAAAGACAAGTACAAACTAGAATAAGCATAACTAACAAAGTCTGTAAATGATGATGAGAAGGAAGATGTGCGGAATTTTTATATGCAAAAGACAAATGAAACATGAATGTCAGACACCAATGTTGAGACGCAAAAAGGACTCTTGCATGCAATAAAGAAACCCGACGGAGAAGTGGCCTACAACAAAAATTTAAATCATTGGATTAGTAGGAAACTTTTATAGTGACTTATACAGCTCTCACGACCAACTATATAGTTATAAAGGTCTGGATCACTACAGTGCTTAGAGGCATGAAAAGAGGGAAACTCCAGGAGAAGATAGGATTATACAGATCTTGCAAAAATGGGGGAGAAACTGCCAAAGATCTATATAACGGAAAATTCGGAAAGTTTGGGGAAAAAATCCTATATTCACACAATGAACTAAAGAACTGCCTCCTGCCAATAATCTATAAACTATATACAACTATTCAGAGATTCTCAACAACTGACCACATTCACACAATAACCTAAATAAAAGAGATATAAAGAGATGTAGGAAGCCTCAGTATATGGCATTCATCGATTACAAAAGGGTTTCCGCAAATAGAAGCGATTCGTAAACAAGGAATAGGGGAAGTCTGTCTAACAATATTGGAATATACATACCAAGATAGAACAGCGACCATCAGTCTCCATGTAGAATCCGAAACTATTCAGATTCAATAGGGTATTAGGCAGGGCGATACCATTCCACCGAAACTGTGAAACATGCCCAGTGTGAAAAAAGACTAGTCAGGAGGAAAACAGGGATTACGTAGGTGGCAAACGACCTTGCTCTCTTCAACGAGTCAGCAAATGAACTACAACAATTAACGAGCAATTTGAATAGGGACAGTCTGAAGATTGGGCTTCAGATGAGCAGGAAAAAGTTATGATCCAAGTGGGGCAGATGCAGGTACGTGGTATGTATGTATAGAGATATCTATAGCGATATATATATATATATATATATATATATATATATATATATATATATATATATATATATATATATATATATATATGTACATAAAACATACACATCTTTATTCAAGCATCAACTTCGGTACCCAGATGAAGATACTTTTGGCATATACTCATTATCAAGGTTATACATCTATACATATATATTTGCACACACATGTTCTCTCTCACTCTCTCTCTCTCTCTCTCTCTCTCTCTCTCTCTCTCTCTCTCTCTCTCTCTCTCTCTCTCTCTCTCACACACACACACACACACACACACACACTGAGTTTACCGAGTTTTTTTTTCAGATACGCCCACCTAATAGATCGGTTACTCAAGCCAGGAGAATTTACGGCTCGGGTAATCAAACATTCACGACCAATCAGGGTTTCTTGTAGACCCTTTCGCCTGGAGAAGCCTCTTGGCTCGCTTCCACTTTGAAACACGAGCGAACTGACGCCTTTCCTGCTATGCCCTTTCTCCTGCTTGCGTAAGCGTCTGATTTCAAGAAACTGGACCAAACTCACAGCCTTGTCTCCAAATCTCGCCTGTGATATAGGCAGATTAATATATACATAGTTAAATTGCATGTGGCAGCAACTCATCCCGGAAGGCAGTGGTAGAAGGGAGGGAGGTATGGGAAGGGGGAGGGGAGGGAGGGGCGCAGAAGGGTGCTGGGGATTAGCAGGGAACGGGGGAGGAGAGGGTGGTGGAGGAGGAGAAGAAGGAGGTAGAGGAGGAGAAGACAGAGAAAGAGAAAGAGAGAGAGAGAGAGAGAGAGAGAGAGAGAGAGAGAGAGAGAGAGAGAGAGAGAGAGAGAGAGAGAGAGAGAGAGAGAGAGAGAGAGAGAGAGCGAGAGAGAAAGAGAGAGAGAAGCTTAAAAGTAGGAGGAGAAGGTGGGGAAGAAGAGGAGGCGGAGATGGGAGATAGGGAGAGGAAAGGACGGATGGAGGGAGAGAGGGAGAACGGGAGAGAGGAGCAGGAGAAGGAGTAGGGGGAGAGGTAGGAGGCAGAGAGAGGGGAGGGGAGGGGAGGGGAGGGGGGGGAGGGAAGAAGGGTCGACCGACGGAATCCTTTTTTTTCTTCCTTTTTCTCTCGGCCGGTTCCAGGAAAGTGCTTCACAAGTGGTCTATCGGGGCTTTAGGTTGGCGCATTGGTGAATGGTAGCGGATAATGGTGAAATGGAGGGAGGGCGGCGGAATGGGTGGGCGGGCCGACTGCCGTTGTGGTGGCGCGGAAAATGGTGCCGGCGATGGTGACGGCGATGGTGACGGCGATGGTGACGGCGCTCGGGGAGGGAACTGCGCCGGCGGGGGGCGAGGTGGATGAGGGATTGATTGATGGGGATAGATGGGGAGGGATAGATGAGCGATAGATGAGATCGTGATTCAGGATTACACAGGGGGTATTGTGCCTTTTGGAAACGGGGGGGAGGGGGGGGGGGTATTCGGATCCCTTTAGCGCAAATCGAAAAAAAAACAAACATCAAATTACGTGTGTGTGTGTGTGTTTTAAATTGATCATCGTCATTGTCATCAGTATCATTATTATTACAATTAACATCATAGTTATGTTTCGGATTTTTTCTTCGCATTTTGCAATTCATCTAGTTTCACATATTCATCAGTAAAAAAAAAAAATAATAATAATAATTCAGAGTAGAATAGAGAAAACACTAATGGCCTTACAAGCTTTAATGTGGATCAAAATATATTGCTATATTTATATAACATCCGTAAGCCCTAATCCCACAACTGTTGCCAGACTTTCTATTTATAACCATCAGGTGCGTTATTTTTATGCAGTGTTTTTGATCGTCGAGGAAGAGATTATGAAATAGTAGTTATCGAACTAGTTAAAAAAATACATCTCATCTGTTGTAATATCTTGAAATGCTAAGGAATGAGTCGTGGTCAAATGTAAATATATGTAATATAAACAAAGTCCACTATAAGGGTTATGTTATATATTATACGATAAACATGAAAAAATAGGATAAACAAAAACAATGATATGCTTACAGAATTTCATGTTAATAAACACGTCTGTCATATTATACGTCGCAGTTTACCATCCTTGCTGATTTGTTGTAGGTTGGCTTGTATATTTACCTTCCAATCCCTTTTTCACCATTATTTTTATTCTCATTATCTTTTAGGTACACACACATACACACACACACACACACACACACACACACACACACACACACACACTCACTCACCCACACCCACACGCACACACACACGCACACGGACACGCACACGCACACGCACACGGACACGCACACGCACACGCACACGCACACGCACACACACACACACATACACACACACATACACACACACACACACACACACACACACACACACACACACATATATATATATATATATATATATATATATATATATATATATATATATATATATATATATATATACACCGATAATAGATATAAAACAAAGATTAACACTAACATTTTGTTTAACATAGAATATGAGAAACTCTAATGCGAAATCAATACAACCCCTCCCCTCGCCGCCCACCTTGACCTCCTACACAAACACCGAAGACCAATAACGACAGCAGGACAATAAGGGAGAGAATTCCAAAAAGCGAAAGCAGAAATGGAGAGAGAAAGAGCTAAAATCGGGATAATATTTGTGAGTAAACAAGACCTCGCTCTTCGGACCAACACTCGCCTGGTCAACAAACTCGACAACGGTCAGAATCCTCGTCGAGTTCTGCAAATATTAAAAAAGGAAACAGATAAACCTTTATTCCAGCGTATTTATAATTCGAGGTCTTTCTTCAGATTTTCTTGTTGTTGTAGCGATCTGAGGAAATATTTGATACAGTCGTAAACATGTTGTGGCTTGAATTCCATCACACTTGAGCTACTCTTGTTGTTTGCGCCACCCCCCACCCCCCCGCCCCCCTTTAAGATTTCCTCCAGAATCATGCTCTTTCTGTTAGTAGCAGCGACATCCCGCACCACAACAAGTGGGGCGCGAACCAAAATATTTCTAAGACTCTAACGAAACGACAGACACTTCCAAGAATCGCAAAGGGTCTCTTCCTCCACTTTACCCATCCCCCACCTCCGCTTCTCCTCAACCCCCTCCCTGTTTATTTCTCCTTTCCTCTTTCTCCTCTTCTATCCTCCACTCCTTTCCCTTTCCTGCCCCCTTTCCCCTTGTCTGTTCTCTTCCCTTCCTCATTTCCGTCCCCCTTCCCCTCTTCGCCTATCCCCTCTGCTATTTACCTCCACCTTCCCATTTCCATTCCCTCCCCTATCCTTCCCCGTTCCCCTTCCCACCGAGACAGAGAGAGAGAGAGCGAGAGAGAGAGAGAGAGAGAGAGAGAGAGAGAGAGAGAGAGAGAGAGAGAGAGAGAGAGAGAGAGAGAGAGAGAGAGAGAGAGAGAGAGAGAAGAGAAGAGAGAAAGATAGAGAGAAATAAGTAATTGCACTCTCATCTACTATCAAAACATGATTTTTAAAATCTTTTTTTTTCTACCTATCCTTTATATAACAAGTAATTCCAAACGAGAAGCCCTCAGAGCACCTTCTGGTCTTCGTAGTTCAGAGACTAAGAGGAACTAAGCCTGGCAACGCCTTCAGAGCTGTCGAAAGAAATAATAATAATTATTTAACCTTTCCATTTTATACACAAAGGAACTTACGAACGCCTCCAAGTAATACTATAATAAGCTTAGTTGAGAAATTGTTGAAATGTATGATAACCAAATGTGATGATTTATCAGTGAAAAAAATATTCTATCTATGAAGATATTAATGATGATTTTTATGATATTATGATGATATTTATTTATCATGTTATCATATCAATATGATAATGATGATGATAAGGCGACGGCGGCGACGGCGATGATGACAGTGACAAAAAATATCATCAATAATGATAATGGTGGTAATGATAATAATGATAGTGATGATAGTGATAATAATGATGATAATAATGATAATGATGATAATAGTAATGATGATGTTGATAATAATGATGATAATAGTAATGATGATGTCAATGATAATAGTAATGATGATGTTAATGATAATAGTCATCATAATAATGATGATAATAACAATTATGATGTTAATCATCATAATGAGGTAGATGACGATGATAATGATAGCGATAATGATACTAATAATAATGATAATGAAAATAAAGACAATAATGATTGTGGTAATTATAATAATGATAATGATGATGATAATGCGAATGATAATATTGATTATAATGATAATATAAGGATACCAATACTATTAATGATAATAATAACAATGATACAAGTAATGATGATAATGATAATAATATTTATAGTAATAAGGATAATAGCAATGATAATAATAATGATAATAATATCAATAACAAAAATTAAACCAACAGGAATAATAATAATGATAATGAAAATAGCAATGATAATTATACCAATATTGAGAATGATAATAATGATAGTGAAGGATAATGATGATAATGTTTATAAAAAATAACAATGAAAATAACAATAATGATAAAAAAATAATGATAATGTAAGGGAACTGAATTCAAATCGGGGATCGTCAATCCCTGCAACCATAGAAGCCCAGAGATATTGAAGAAAAATGCAGATTGCGACTTTGGACATTCAACCACTACAAAAAAAAAAAAAAAAAGAAAAAAAAAATTGCTTGCTTGCAACTGCTATGCTAATTAGATGGGGGATGGACACTCCATGTGCATGACCGTAGACAGTTCCTTTTCTTGGGTCACGAGGCGTTGTGACCTTATTTCAGGAATTAAAACTTATGCTATGTGAATCTCATAACAATAATGATAATTATAATGAATAGTGATAATGATAATGATAATGGTGATACTCATTGTAACAGAAAGTAAGAATGATGAATAACACTGGTCGTAATGATTATCAACAATAATGATACAAATGACAATAATGATGATGATGATAATACTAATACTAATAAAAACAATAATGATAATAATGATGATTTTGATAATAATAATGATAGTAATAGTAATGATTATAACAACAATAATGATAATGATAATGATAATAATAATGATAATAATGATAGTATTAATTATGATGATAAGAAAGGTAATCATGATAATGATAGTAATTTGATCATTATAATATTGATAATAATGATGATGAAAATTATACTGATAATAACGATAAGGATAATGATGAAAATAATACTAATGATTATAATGTTAATAATAATGATGACAATAGTAATAATGAAAATTATATTACTATCATTATCACTGACATTATCATTATCATTCTCATAAGAATAACAACAGAATAGATAATAACAATAACAATACTAATGATGATAATTCCGATAACAATAACATTGCAGTGATTT
>NW_028234421.1:15362221-15367221 GCF_977035675.1 Penaeus japonicus | reverse complement strand
GAGAGAGAGAGAGAGAGAGAGAGAGAGAGAGAGAGAGAGAGAGAGAGGAGAGAGAGAGAGAGAGAGAGAGAGAGAGAGAAGAGAGGGGGAAGAGAGAGAAGAGAGGAGGAGAGAGAGAGAGAGAGAGAGAAACAGAGAGAGAGAGAGAGAGAGTGAGTGAGAAAGAGAGAGAGAGAGAGAGAGAGAGAGAGAGAGAGAGAGAGAGAGAGAGAGTAGGTAAGAAAGAGACACAAGGAGAGAGCGCGCAAGATAAATGATAATAACATTGATGAGGATGGAAATAATAACTATAACACTAATGACGATAACAAAAATAATTATGATGATAATTGATATCAGTATCGGTTTGATATCATTACTAACACTATTATCACCTTCATTTTAATTATCATTACAATTGCTATCATCATTACTATTACTACTACTATCATCATAAGTACTATGAATATTATTACTATCATTATAAATGATAATAAAAAAAATATATATATATATGATTAGGATTAAACTCATCTACATCTGGCAGGAGGAAGACTACTGGCCTGGAATGTACTCTAGTTATTTTAGGATACCATATGCAAATCACATGAAGTTGCAGGCTCCCTACCACAACTCGTCTCGTCTGTTTGTCCCTGATCCGACACAAACCAGTTACCTATGACTGTCGTTATTGTGGGTCACTATCTTAATAGAGGATCCTCTGTAAGCTAATCAGAGATTGTCACAAAGGTAGAGAGGTTTGTCGGTGAGGCCGCCTGGTGTCTGAGGGTTTTGCAGCTTCATATCGTAAGCGTAACCGCTTCACCGATAAGGTCCTCTTCAGAGCCAAGAGGAAGGTTCCAAGTAAAACTGGATGATCAGACTTTTCTCTCCTTTGAGCCTTTGGAGACTTTGTCCTCTTGTGAGGCTGCAACACTTCCAATCTTTCGGCTGCAGTTGGACTTTCTCTCTCCCTCTCTGTCTCCAGCTCTCTCTCCCTCTCTCTCTCTCTCTCTTTCTGTCTTTTTTCTCTCTTTCTGGATCTCATTTTTATGACGTAATTCCTCGTTTTAAATTTTAGATTCCAGGAGATATTTGGTGCTTATTGATACAAATACTTTTTTTTTATTAGGTACCTGAAATAATCTTTGCTTTTTCGGGTTTGCTTAGGTTAGAGGTTACTGTGGGAAGCCGTGGGCAAAAGCTCGACTCTAGATAACACTATCCCGTGTATCTGCACTCCCACGTCCCTTGGTGTCAAATTGGCGCAACCACAACCGGTATTCATAGCTCGAAAAGGCTCGGGGTTGCCGTGCATTTGCTTTGAATCAACAATCAGGAAGAGGTCCCCTGGCGCCTCCGTCTGAGGACCAACCAAGCATCTGCAGCTCCTCTCGTTTGTGAGTCAGCGGCTGCAGCAAGTTTTTCTGGGCACGGCTGGCCAAGTTCGAGCCTTAGTTGGAGTTTAGTTTCGTGCCCTTCTTACACTCGACAGTTGTGTTGGCATCCTGGACGTGAAGTAATTGGTAATTATGACGATAATGATAATAATTATCATGCATACAAATATAGATGACAATGATAACAATTATCATGTATACAAATATTGATGACAATGGTAATTGTAATGATACTGATACTTATTGTTTCGATGATAATAATCACTCTCAGCATCATAATTCTCCTCCTCGTTATAATTATAATAATAGTAAATGTGATAATGATAATAATAATGATTATGATGATAACAGGGTAATGATAATAATAACAACAGTAATGATAATAGTAATGATAATAATAATGATGATAATGATGGTAGTAATATTAGTAATGAAAAATATGATTATATCATTGATAATGATGATGAAAAAAATAATGATAACAATGACAAAAATAACAACATTGGCAGTAGTAGTACTAGTAGTAGTTATGGGAATGATACTAATGATATTAATAATGATAGGATGATGGTGATAATAATAAGGATACTAATGATGATGATAATAATATTAGTAGTAGTGATTATAATAATGATAATTGGTATAATTACATCTTTATTGCGGTAGAATCTCCTTGAGAAAAAAGAGAGAAAAGCAAACTTGATTGTCTATAGGTTTTAGGCCTATCCTTAATTTGATTTCGCTTTCCCCTTCCGCTGGCCAACTCGCCCCTCCCCCTCCCCCCGCTCCTCCCAGCCCCCCACCCCCTTACCCAGCACCGGTTCATAGTTATGCTTTAACGACCCCATTCATGCCTTTTTAAAAGCCCTTCCTGGTCATGGCGTCCAACATCCACCCCTTCTATGGCTCACTGGCCGCTAATCCTTCCTCCTCCTTCTCCTCCTCCCCTCTTCTCTTTCCCCCTCTTATTCCCCTCTCCTCTTATTTGACGCATCGTCTACGCACGTCTCAGAATTACCTCTTCCTTAACAAGACTGTACGGTAGCTTTTTGGAGGCACGGGCGCCAGGTGCGGACACTCCCAGAGGGCGAGTCCGGGTTTCCAGGAAAGTTTGGTGGCCGAGCTGAACCTCCGGGCTAATGTAGGTAGGGTTTATGCTTATGAATAAGCTTGTGTGTGTGTGTGTGTGGGTGTGGGTGTGTGGGTGTGTGTGTGGGTTTGTGGGTGTGGGTGTGAGGGGGGGGGTCATGCAATGTATATTGTTATTATCATTGTCATTATCACTATTATCATTATCATCACTATCATTGCTATTATTATTACTATTATTATTGTAATCATTACTATTAGTATTATCATCATAATCATCATTCATGTCCTTTTATCATCACCAAAATCCTTATTATCATCATTCTTATCATGGTCATTCTTATCACCTTATTGTTACCATTATCATTATCATCAATGCTGTTATTATCATTGCCATCATTACCATTACCATCATGATGATTATCATTATATTTTTTGTTATAACTATCATTACCATTATCATTATTGTTATTATCATTACCACTATCATTGTTATTATCATTATTGTTATCGTTTCATTATTATTCTCATCATCATTATCGTTATCCTTATCATCATTATTACTATGATTACTATCAACATAATCATTATCAATATCATTACAATTATCATTATCGTCATTATTAATTTAGGACTTGGCGAGTCACTGGATTGAAAATCATCACATCTAAGCAATCTGCCTCTAGGCCTAGAAGCCTCTGATACGAGGTCAGACGTCGTCCAATGTGTTCAATAAAGTAGGTCCCCCCCCCCCTCCCCCCCGATACCCACCTTTCTGCAGTTACAACTGTTCCACGGTTATATCATGGCAGACCTTTTTCAACACTTGTACTGTTAATATACTGTATCATACCGTACGCATGCAAGTCATTGTGTGATTTGCGTCGAAAGGAATTCCACGTGGACCTCGTTGCTCAAGACCATTAGCTGATCAGCCATACCTCAAGCCTATGGCATCTGCAGATTCTTGAACATTAAGAACCATTTGCATAAATGGGTTTAGTGATTAAATACTCTGCTTCTCGTGACTTAACTCCCTGGGTTTTGAAATCTCTTTTCTTAGCTTCTGCTTCATTTTGTGACATGATAAACTGGGTCAGCTTGATTATGGGAATAGCCAAGTCTCAATGTTCTTTATCGACATGTTTAGCAGATTCAAATTCTCGATTTTTTCAAATCTAGACGGTAGTTCGAGTAAACTTCTCTCTACATCATTAGCGTCTGGCCGCTTGTACACTCTTGGTGGTTTCTAGAGGGTCTAGTCGATGATCTCTCTTTGGCTTAGTTCTCTGTATTTTATGCCGAAAGGAAAAGCAATGAGGGTTCAGTCTCTGCGAACTCGGCCTGCCCCTTCCTTCCAGACGCCCGGTCCTCAGCCCGGGTTTTCACAAATATCTCTCTAAAAGGATCTGTGCCAATTATCACTTGACATCACTGAAACGCAGGCAGTGCAAGAGTCTGAAGAAGAACTTCAAAAGAAGGTATTGGCATCATAGTGTACTGGGGAAAGGTCGAATGATGAATGAAATTAATGGTAATGGAGATAAAGTGAGAATCGAAGATAAAGAACGAGGAAAGGCATAATATAAAATGGAAGTGACATGTTATGAGGCAATAGAGCAGACAGCAGAAAGGGCATGGGTGAAATAGAAGTGACATGTGTTCCTCGTGATAGAAACAAATCTGGAAAGACTAGTAAAACAGCCCTCAGACCAGATTTAATTTGTGGGACAGAATAAGCAAGTAAAGAGCAGGAAGATTTTATGAGCAATACAGTATTGAGAATGCTATGTTGGATTATTGACATGGAATAACCTTTGGATCAACATATAATCATTCCATTGTTTGTATGTCACACAGTCAGGGGAGGGGAGCGGAACGGAGGGGAGGAAAGAAGGGAGGGGAGGAGAGAAGGAAGAGAGAGAAGGGGGCGGAGCGGGGAAACTCGGAGAGACCACTACAAGCTCGGATAAAATGTGTCAAACGACCTTACCACAAGTATCACCTACTACATATTAACGTGTGCAGCAATAACAGGTCAATATCATACAGGATATATACCCTGCGTAGCACGTTACTATAAATACTATGCAATACTGTTAAACTAAATGACATGATGAGGGAAGAGTCTCATCTGCCAGTATGCTTTAGGGCCGAGTAAGGGCCGTCTCCAGCATAACAGCCGTCAGGCTAGTACAGTGGTAGGGCGCCTGCCTCACATCCCCTTGGTCTGCAGATCGAGCCCCGTCCAAGCTCGTAAGTTTCCACTGTCGCCTGGCGGTCATTGCTGTTGCTGGGCATCACGGTGGGTAAAGACCAACCTCAGATCGAGTCAACACTCGTTGCCACACTCTCTCACGGGTCAGCACTCGCTGACACAGGCGGCCTCACCATGGTCCATATAAGCCCGAGTGAAGCATCTGGTTCGCAAATTCTGGTTTATTCTTATCCTTATCCAGCGTAACTAAATCCTCCCGTTGTCAGCCTGAAGGGCCTCTCAGGACATAATCGCATCCCATCTGGGCGCCATAC
>NW_028234421.1:15347221-15349721 GCF_977035675.1 Penaeus japonicus | reverse complement strand
AAAACTAGATTAATCATGTATGTTCCGTAGAGCTGCACACTGGAAACTGGCTCTAGGTTTCGTCACAAAACATATGTCCAGATTTGTAAAAGTGCTGCAACATGTTATCAATAGAAATTACCTGAAGCATGGGCTGCATTGAACCCAGAGCTTCCTTTTTTTTTTTTATTACCACATATTGTATATCATTTCCCAGATCGAAATATACGCATATGTAATCCTCTTTATTTTCGGTAAGAAGAACTAAGAGATAAGATGTTCATGAAAATAATCATAGATCCTAGGAGGAAAAAAATAATAGAGCAACCGGCAACTGCATCCCTGTTGCCAACCCGGCGATCAAGGTCACTCTTTTCATATGCACCTTGGCCACTCACGCACAATTGCTCACACAAGCTTTTTTTTCCCTCTCTCTCTCGTTATGTATTACAGTTACTCGCCATCATGTGGTTTTACATTCAGTGTTTCGGTTATATCGTGGATTATACTATCCTAGCTAGCATCAGAATTCGAAATCATTTATAAAGAAAGACTGTACCATTACGTTAGCTTTCTACACGAAATGTTTCAACACAATGAAATAAGATTATGAATATGCAAACGATTATAAGGTCATCAAATATAATTACTAAGAAAATATGAGATTAAAAGATAGATAGATAGATAGAGAGAGAGAGAGAGAGAGAAGGAGAGAGAGAGAGAGAGAGAGAGAGAGAGAGAGAGAGAGAGAGAGAGAGAGAGAGAGAGAGAGAGAGAAAGAGAGAGAGAGAGAGAGAGAAAGAGAGTCTTACAATTATTATTACAATTATTGTTACCATATAATCATTGTCATCATTACAATAATTCATTGTTTTTATCATTAATATTATTATCATAATGATTACTGATATCATTGTCAGTATAAGATTTATAAGTATCATCCTCAATAGCATTATCTTTTCATCATTATCATAATTGCATTGCTAGTTGCTATCATTATTATCAGTAGTAGCATAAGAACCTTAGCATTTGTATAATAATATCACTATTATTACTATCATCATCATCATCATTTTCACCATTGTCATTACTATCATTATTATTGCTATTATCATGATCATCAATCATTATTGTCAATATCATACTTCTTGCTCATAGTTGTTCTCATCATCCTTATCAATATCATTATCATTGTTATCACTACTACAATTATCATTATCATTGTTATCATTGTCATAATTATTATAAATATAATTTTTACCATTATCATTATCATTATTTTTTTATCATTATTATCATCCTTATTATCGTTGTTATCCTCATTATCTTAAATATAAATATTATTACCATTTTCCTCATTATTACAATTATCATCATTATTATCACTATTACTACTATCATTACCATTATAATTGTTGTCGTTGTTATTATCATCATCATAATCATTATCATCACTGTTATTGTTTCTACTTTTTTTCATTAATATCATTATCATTATTGTTATCATAATTATTACCACTACTATCATTATTATCATCATCACTATTACTCTAATCAGCATCATTATTACTATCATCTTTATCATCATTATAATTAATAATATCATTATCACTATAATTCATTACTTTCACTGACTTTCTTATCATTGTTGTCATTATTATTATCATTACTATCATTGATATTGATATCATAATCAGTATTACTTTTAATATCATTAATGAGATCATCATTGCATTCTTATCATTCTCAATATTACTATCACCATTATAATTATCACTCTTATTAGTATTATGATGATTATCATAATGATAATGATGTTCTTATTATCTTTGTCATTGTTATTACTTACGATAATGATGATGCTAATAGGAATAATTATAATAATGATAAATATAATGATAATAATAATGATAATGGGAATAATAAAGCAATAATAATGAAGATGGCGAAAGCAATATCAACAATAATAATGATGATAATGTTAAAAATTGCATTAATAATCACAATGATGATGACAGTAATGATAATGATAACAAAACGTAAACAACAACAATAATAATAATGATAGAACAAGAACAACAACAAAACAACGATAATACAAAAATGAAAGTGAAACTACAATAATGACGACGATAATGTCGATAATAAACAATAAAATAACAGTCCCAAGAAAGTAAATCAATAGCTATCGTTTCCCGTCACATTGATAAACCCCGAAGAGGAAAAAAAAAAAAAAAAACAGCTGAGGTCTGACACTCACAGCCACGACGCCCCGATGTTGCAACCCGATCCTGCAGCTTCTCACAAGACCCGCCCTCACCGCTGCACCTGAGTCCGGGGGTTGAAGATTATGAGGTGTTTGTGTTTTCGGTTTGCGTGGAGTAGGCTTTGTAAGGTGAGAAAGGACTTTGTTGTTTGTGTTGGCCGCTGTGTTTGTGTGTCTATTGTGGTATTGGGTGTGTGGGGGGTTTGGGTATCGCTGGGTCTCTCTCTGGGGTGGGGGTGGGGGGGTTGGTTTTTG
>NW_028234421.1:15337221-15339721 GCF_977035675.1 Penaeus japonicus | reverse complement strand
AAATGATTTGTACAGTTCATATTAGATTCTGAGACAAAGAGGGAGAAAAAGAGAGAGAGAGAGAGAACGAGAGAGGGAGAGAGAGAGAGAGAACGAGAGAGAGAGAGAGAGAGAGAGAGAGAGAGATGTCTTTATATATACACATATATTGGACCCCTTTATTGTTTCATAATCAGAATCCTCTTTTCCTTAAATAGAAGAAAGAAGTCGAGTGTAATACAAATGACAAGCATCTAATTTCTTCTTTTCATATCTAGAGCAAACCGCTATTCAATTCTGCAACACAGTTCACTATGCCATAATGCTACGCTCTTATTGACAACTTTTTGATCAATTATGTTTTAATTTTGTTGTTTTCCTAAAAACATTTCGTCTCATAACACTCGTAAAGAGCTTCCGGTTGTTAGGTCTGTACATTTTTTTCCTTTCGTACATCTTTCAGTATTTCTCCATAGCTGGTACTCCTCTCCCTCATCTAAACACCAATAATTGACTAGCACTGTCATTCTACTGTCAGTGTTTGTCGCTGCTCACTTCCAGCTGGATTAACTTTCCCTTGACCTATAAAAAATACCTAGAAAACTACCTTCGCTTGTTTTTTCTTTATTTGTAGCTGCTTAGTTGCTCCAGTAATCCCGTATGCTTTACTTTTCTGTTTTCGCACATTATTCTGGGCGTTCATCCCTTGCCTCTGGTATGTTTTCACTCCTGGCCTTGTTCTTAAAATTTCTAAAATATTGTTTTCTCAAATACAATAGTTCTGCCTTTTCATCTTCGTATGGTCCTCAGAGTATTTTTGTTTGATTTATTCTCATTCTACTTTCTGTTCCGATCTCGTATGATATGAATATTCCCTCCTCAGTCTGCCTCGATTATTATTTTTTCTCTGTATTACTTCTTTTCATCTTCTTCGAGGCAATATTACCGATTCTTGCGCCGTTATCGTACCTACTCCGATGAACTTTTGTGACACGTGTCAGAACAATCTTTTACAAATGTCTGTTGCTTTAAAAAAAGTCTTTAAAAAACAACAACTTTAGTTTTCATAATCATATTAATTATCTTCTTAACAAATAGTTCAAATTCATCAGAATAAGAGATTACATTAAGACTAACAGTCGTAGGATTACCATCTCAATCATCCTTATCTAACCTCATCATCACGGAATTCGGAAAACCCAACACTTGACTGAGTAACATTTAAGCCAATCCTTATTTCCAAAAGAAGTTGTATTATACCTCGGTTTCATTACTTCACACGTAATCTCAGCGGTTGTCATGCACAAAACGATTGCATAGCAACAAGACCTCGGGACACTCGTCGCTTCACTTCTGATGGAAAACTTTTTTATTAAAACTGAGTTGGAGAAATTCATATTATTGTCAGTTGGTATATCATATTACCGCTTGAGGGAGTTGCTATAAAAATCTTTTTCCGGTCACAGTTCCATGACCTTTTGTATTTTTGTTGTTGGTATTGTTTTGCTGTTGTTGTTATTATTGTTATTATCATTGATGTTGTCATTGACATCTCTATCATAATCAGTATCCTCATTATTATCATCATTATTGTCATCATTAGCCTCATCGTTACAAGTAGTATTAGTAGTAGTATCATCACTATCATCACCTTTATCATCACTATCATCATTAACATCTATCATTAATCAGCATAATTATAATTACTATTGTTAATGTTGTTGCTATTGCCGTCACTGTCATTATCATAATTTTTACAGTTATCAATGTTAATAATCATCATTGTTATCATTATCATTATCACTATTACTGTCATTATTATTATCATCATTGTCATTATTATCATCATTATCATTATTATCATCACTCTTAATATTATTATCATCGTCATCATTATCATCATTATCATTATCATTACTGTCAACACTATTATCCTTATTGTAGTTTCTGCTGTGTTGTAGTCTTGTTATCATCATTATTATCATCATCATCACTATTATTGTAATCATTGCTTTTTATTGTCGCTATTCTTCTGACCTTTTTATCATCATTATCATTATCAATATTATTACTATATAATTATCATCGCTATCATTATCATAAGCTTTGCCATCACAAGCATCATCATTATCATTGATATAATTATTTTACTATCATCATTATCATGATTATGATCATCATCATCAGCATCACTATTTGGCTATCATATATACCATTAATGAATACGATCATTATACACTCACAATATAACTACGACTATCATTACTACCCCAATAAAGACAACACAGAAAAGAGAACGACAAACAACCTAAAACAACAACAATAAACGACCCAAAACAACAACAACAAACGACCCAAAACAACAACAGCAAACGGCCCAAAACAACAACAACAAACGACCCAAAACAACAACAACAAACGACCCAAAACAACAACAACAACAACAAACGACCCAAAACAACAACAACAACAACAAACGACCCAAAACAACAACAACAACAACAACAAACGACCCAAAACA
>NW_028234421.1:15312221-15322221 GCF_977035675.1 Penaeus japonicus | reverse complement strand
GTATATATATATATAATTATATATATATATATATATATATATATATATATATATGTATGTATATATATACTGTATATATATGTATGTATACATAAATACACACACACTGGCCGACACGATGGAGAGAAGGAAGATAGATATTCTCTGTGTACAGGAAACTAAATGGCGAGGCAGTGAAACAAGGCTGATTGGCGGAGGTTATAAGGAAAACCGGTATTGGGGTAATAGTTAAGGAAAAGTATATCAACAGCACTGGAAGTGAAGAGGGCATTAGGTAGAGCAATGAACCTGAAGATGGACGTAGAAGGGATCCAAATAAATGTGATCAGTGCATATGCCCCACAGGTGGGGTGCGAGATGGAGGAAAAGGAGTTCTGGAGCGAAGTGGAAGAAATGATACTGAACATCCCCAGAGAGGAGAGAGTTATTATTGGAGCAGACTTCAATGGTCATATTGGAGAAGGAAATAATGGGGACGAGGAGGTGATAGGCAAATATGGCGTGGGAGAGAGGAATGCAGAGGGGCAGATGATTATTGAGTGGGCAAAAAGGATGGAGATGGCACTGGTGAATACATATTTTAATAAGAGGGAAGAGCACAGAGTTACATACAAGAGTGGAGGTAGGAGTACGCAGATAGACTTTATAATATGTAGGAGATGTAACTTGAGAGAGTTTAGTGATTGGAGTGTAACAAGACAGCATAGAGTGTTAGTTGGGAAGTTAAATCTGAAAGTGAAGGCAACCAGGAAAATGAGGGCGGAACCTAGGATCAAATGGTGGAAACTAAAGGAGGAGGAGTACAGTACAGCATTTGTACAGGAAGTGAGCCAAGTCTTTGCAGGGAGGGAGGAGATCAGGTGGGAGGAAATCTCAGAAACAGTGGCTGAAAAAGCCAAATGTGTACTTGGGTTGACATCAGGACGAAGAAAAGAATACAAGGAAACCTGGTGGTGGAATGAGGAAGTGCAAGATAGTATAAAGAGAAAGAAACTGGCAAAACAGAACTGGGACAGACTTGGGGATGAAGAAAGCCATCAGGAATACAAAGAGTTGTGTAGGATAACAAAGAGGGAAGTGGCAAAAGCGAAGGAAAATACATATGAACAGTTATATGAGAAGTTAGATACAAGGGAAGGAGAGAAAGACCTATACAGACTAGCCAGACAGAGGGAGAGAGATGGGAGGGATATACAGCATGTTAAGATGATGAAGGATGCAGACGGAAATATACTGACGAGGGAAGAAAATATATTACACAGATGGAAGGAATACTTTGAGGACCTCATGAACATTGAAAATGAAAGGGAAAGAAGGTTAGAAGAGGTGGAGGAGCTAAATCAGGATGTACCAAGGATCAACAGAGAATATATGAGGAAGTCCTTGGAGAAGATAAAGACGGGCAAAGCAGTAGGCCCGGATAAGATGCCAGTGGAAGCCTGGAAGAGCTTGGGAGAGATGGCAGTGGGTTGGTTAACTAGACTGTTCAATGAGATCTTGGGAGAAGGGAGGATGCCAGATAAGTAGAGAAAAAATGTGTTAGTGCCAATTTTCAAGATCGAGGGAGATGTACAAAATTGTAATGACTATAGGGGGATAAAACTACTGTGACATGCAGTGAAAATATGGGAAAGAGTTGTAGAAGTGAGACTGCGGAGAGTTGTGAGGATCAATGAAGAATAGTTTGGATTCATGCCAGGGAGAAGCACAGCAGATGTAATTTTTGCTCTTAGGATGTTGATGGACAAGTACAGGGAAGGACAGAGGAAGCTGCATTGTGTGTTTATTGATTTAGAAAAGGCTTACGATCGGGTTCCGACAGAAGAGCTATGCTATTGCATGAGGAGCTCGGTAGTATCAGAAAGGTATGTGAGGGTGGTGAAGGACATGTATGAAGATAACATAACAACAGTAAGGTGCGCAGCTGGAATGACAGAAGGTTTTGGGGTGGGGGTGGGACTTCACCGGGGATCGGCTCTGAGCCCATTCTTATTTGCGATCATCATGGACAGATTGACTGATGGGGTAAGACGGGAAGCCCCAAAAACTATGTTGTTTGCTGATGATGTAGTAATATGTTCCGAAAGCCGAGTGGAAGTGGAGACAGAGCTAGAAAGATGGAGGTATGCACCAAAGAGGAGGGGACTGAAGGTGAACAGGACTAAGACTGAGTACATGTATCTGAATGGAGGTGGCGAGGAGTCAATAAAACTACAAGGGGGGCAAGTGGCAAAGGTAGAGGAATTCAGGTACTTGGGGTCAACAGTACAAAGTAATGGAGACTGCGGTAGGGAAATAAAGAAGAGAGTGCAAGCGGGTTGGAATGGATGGAGGAAGACTGCACCAGTGATATGTGATAGGAGGGTGTCTGCAAGAACTAAAGGGAAAATTTATAAAAGAGTAGTTCGTCCTGCCATGCTGTACGGAATAGAAACCATTCCAATGACAAAGAGGCAGGAAGCGGAGATGGAAGTAAGTGAACTAAAAATGTTAAGATTTTCCCTGGGTGTGACGAGGGTAGATAAAATCCAAAATAAATATATTAGAGTGACAACATATGTGGGGAAAAGGCACGGGAAGCAAGGTTGAAGTGGTTTGGGCATGTGAGAAGGAGGGATGAGGATTATGTGGGGAGGAGGATGCCGGATATGGAGGTACCCGGAAGGAGGAAGAGAGGGAGACCAATGAGAGGGTACATGGATGCTATAAAGGGAGACATGGAAGCAGTAGGTGTGACTGAGGAATGCGCAGGGACCGAGCGCGTTGGAGAAAGAGGATCCGCTGTGGCGACCCCTAAATGGGAGCAGCCGAAGGAAAAAAAAAAAAAAAAAAAAAAAAAATATACATATATGTGTGAGTATATATATATATATATATATATATATATATATATATATATATATATATATATATATATACACACACAAATGTATGCAGACAAATATGTGTGTATATGAATATATGTATATGTATATATATATATATATATATATATTATATAATATATATATATATATATTATATTATAATATATATTAATATATATATATAATAGACATAACAAAAATATATATACATACATAATATATATATATATATATATATATATTATATATATATATATATATATATATATATATATATATATAAGCATGCATATGAATATGTGTATATGTTATATATATATATATATATATATATATATATATATATATATATATATATAATATATATACATATAAATATATATATATATATATATATATATATATATATATGTATATATATATATATTATATATATTTATACATATATATATATATACATATATATATACATATACATACATATATATATATGTGTATATATATATATATACATATGTATATATATATATGTATATATATATATATATATATATATGTATATATGTATATATATACATATATATACATGTGTATATACATATATATACATATGTATATATATATGTATATATGTATATACACATGTGTATGTGTGCGTGTGTGTTTATGTCTATACAGACAGACAGAAAAGGAAATAGCCATTATAGACAAAGAGGTAGATAAAGAGAAAGGTAAGAAGGAACAGAAGAATTTATAAAGCCACATTTTGACATTGGAAACCCCTTTGATCAAGGGAAACGGAAGGTCATGACACGAAATCCCTTCGCATCGGAACAACGTTGTACTGAAAGAAGGCAAACTTAGCTTGTCTGATTAGCTGAGGCGAACTGACCTGAACTTCACCGCCTATTGACAGAAAGAGGAGGTCAATATCTCAGGATTTTGTGCTGGATACCAGATGAGTAGTTTTGTTTTCCATCTTCTCCCTATTGGCTATGGTTCTTCTATTTTTTACGTTCAAGATATTTAAAAGTTTCATTTCTGATAATTTGATAAAAGAAATTAGAGGTCTGTCGTTCTGTTTAAAATTGGAGAATTCAGGATATTTTTCTTAGTTGTGATGATGTCTGAAAATATTTATGTGGTGATGCCTTACTTATCCTATCATAAATCATGCAAAGAAATAGAAATAAAAGGTAATACGTCATGCAGATTGCTTATTGATGTTTCGTAAGCTTCCTTTTGCATGATAAAGTTACTACCCAAAGAACAATATCTGACAATATCCCCTCCCCCCCTTCTCCTAAAAACTTGAAAGCCATCACCCTCATCCCTCTACTCAAAATATCTTCTTAATCTACGCCTAAGATATTACTTGATCTACCGTCATCTAATCATAACTTATCAACAATAATTCATCTTAATCAAATTTAATATAACCCGAATCTACCCATAGTGGCCTTAATTAATCTAGCCAAATTATTTGTTCTTTACCATGAAAGTGTTCTTAATGTAAATCAACATCTGTTCATCTACCAAGACTACACCAAGATCTGGTCTCTGGCCAGAAATAAATAACACATTAATTCCCATTAGGCAACTTTTTGCCTACCCTGGAAAATAAATCAAATCACCAATGAATAAACAAGAATATACTCAGAAAGGGCTGACTTCTGACCACAACAAATATCCAGTTTAAGAAATACAATTCGAAAGAGAAAATATATATATATTCCTAACGAACCCATTTTCTATGACTAGTAATGCTGCTGAATCCTTTGCTTGGACCTTAGATGCATGTCTGTATCTGGTTAATCAAAGAATAAGCTAACAAGAGAGCACTCAGCGGGCGAAAAGCTCTACCAACAACCCCAAAAATAGGTTTCGAAATAGAGAGTCCAACGATAAAGACAAAATGAAATTGCCAGCAGACCAATTTTTTTTATCATGGATCATATTGATTATCAATCATTTAATTGGACCCAAGATCCACACACGGAATTGGTCTCAGGCCAATCTTTCCACAAATTCTCAGCACAATCCACGTGTAGCTTCTCTGATGACGAACTAACGAACCAAGGAACGTGGGTGAAACCATGACCTTCCTCTTCGGCAAAGGTACTCAAATAGGAAACCTGTCAGTTAACTGTCTAACTAACAAATGAAAATATATGCATAATCCTCCTCTTCATGAATATATCATGTATATGACTGAGATCCAGAAGGCATCAAAGACGATGATCTGGCAAAGTTAGCAGTACCTCATAATTTGATATTCTGTATTCGTACACACACACACATATACATATATATACATATATATATATGTGTGTGTGTGTGTGTGTGTGTGTGTGTGTGTTGTAGATAGATAGATATGTGGATAGACAGATAAATATAGATAACGATATAGATGTATATACACACATAACCCCCCCCCCCACACACACACACACATCTCTCTCTTTCTCTCTCTCTCTCTCTTTTCATTGGTCGAAACATTTTTTATGCTTCCCTGAGCTTTGCGCTTGACGTCTCGCAAAAATTTACAATGTTTACTTTTCGTTAACGCAGTGTCTATGGTATTGTAACTCTTCCTGAGCATGTGACACTTGCGAGATCGTACGTAATTTACAAGCTCGTAAAGGCGCTACGAGGCCGTCCCGTTCGCAGGTTTTGAGTGTTGGAGCCCTGCCACGCAAAGCCACTGAAACCTTTTTGCGCGTGAGGTTTCACTCTCTTGAATGGATATACCTATTCGGATTCTTGCTTATCATGTTGACTTAGTGTGCTAATGTATGTGTGTAGTACACACACACACACACACACACACACACACACACACACACTTATATATATATATATATATATATATATATATATGTATATATATATATATATATATATATAGAAAATATATATATATATGTATATATATAATATATATAGGTAGAAAGATATATATATATATATATATATATATATATATATATATATATATACATATATATATGTGTGTGTGTGTGTGTGTGTGTGTGTGTGTACATAAATATATACATATATGGGGAGAGAGGATGAAATCACTGGACGAATGGAAGAAGGAAGAGACAGAGAGAATAAGAAAGTTGATTAAATACGAAAAGAAACAATGAGACCAAAGCAGAAAAGGAACCTTTATCGACTGATAAACTCTCTATCCAAGACGTTAAAACGTGAGAGCATTTGCCTTTTGAGTAACAAGTGAAAAAAGAGGAGAGAAAGAGAGAGAAAGAGAGAGAGAGAGAGTGGGATATATATATATATATATATATATATATATATATATATATATATATATATATATATATATATATGTATGTATATATATAAAGAGAGAGAGAGAGATGCAGTGACAGACAGATCCAGAGACAAACAGACAGACAAACAGCTAGGAAGAGATCAAAAGCTAAGTAAAAGCTAAACAGATAGATCGACAGACAAACAAATCTAATAATCACATCACACAGAAAAACGAAACAACAAATACAACCTCCCCTTCTTACCACCACCTGTCGCTCTCAACGTACCCCGGACGGAGGTTCAGCGTTCACCTTTTCCCTGGCTGGCCCACACAACTGACAGCTCTCGATTTATTCAGCCTTAGGGGAGTCTCTCGTCCCACACACGCTCTTTGCTCGCTGTTGTTCAGAACATCGTCGCAGAACAACGCCTTCGCAGGGAAGTCATGTGCACAACGGCTCAGCATCAGTGGTATTACCATCACGACCAGTTTCGCCAACACCAGAATATGACATCATGACGTCATAGCCAAGGCAGCCATAAAAGCGTTTCAATTTCGTGATTGTGTGGCCACCGTAAATGGGTTATTATTCAAAATCATCGGCCAGATGCATTGGTAAATTCAATATAGGTAATGTAGTCACACCACGTTGATGATATTTATAATTAAACAAACTGATATCATGAATATATTCTTGAAAATGTTAAATGATCTTCATAAATGTGTTATTTGGTTTTCAATGTTCACCTTTGACATGAATCGGATCAGGATTCCCCATACAAAGGCAAAACTGAGAATCCTGACTGCCGATTTAATTGCAAATTTGTCGGTTATAGAAATATTGTTTTTTTTTCTGTTTTATATAAGATAAAAAGATTTTTTTCGGATTGCAAGCAACAAAGCCAGTCCTCCATGAAGGGAAAAACCTACTGAAAACATAAATGAGCATATATGATTATAAATGAATAAGAATACTCATGGATTTACCTTTCTTTATATTACATTAACCTCAAATTCATATACTAAGACAACACCATCACTGAACGAAATTGGTTGACCTATTATCTGAATATCTTAATTTTCAAGAATTCGGAAATCACCAACACTATGATAAATCAAATTCACCATTTTCTTTCCAAATATGAACATAAAGAGATCTGTGGAGAGTGGTCTAAAACTCGTCATTTTCCTTTGAAGTGACCATCAAAGTCAAACAGGGAAGACAACCCTTCTCAAACAGCAAGTGAAGTCAGCGCTGGACCTTGACTTCGAAGACAGACTCTCACGAAGCCTCACAAAAGAAAGCTCTACTCGCCCGGAAGTTAGAAGACTTTGAGGACAACTTTGCATGTCCTCATTTTTCTTTTACCTTCAATTCTAGAGATCTGTGAGCAAGATTCATTTCCAAGTACGATCAGATTTGGAAGCTTAGTTCATAGACGAGCTTTGGGTCTATTTTTATCCATAGCCTTTAGGTTTTTTGGCCAGTGAGGAAAATCTCTCACTTTCTTTCTCTCTTCCTCTCTCTTTCTCTCTCTCACTCTCACTCTCTCTCTCTCTCTTTCTCTCTCTCTCTCTCTCTCTCTCTCTCTCTCTCTCTCTCTCTCTCTCTCTCTCTCTCTCTCTCTCTCTCTCTCGCTCTCTCTCTCTCTCTCTCTCTCTCTCCTCTCTCTCTCTCTCTCTCTCTCTCTCTCTCTCTCTCTCTCTCTCTCTCTCTCTCTCTCTCTCTCTCTCTCTCTCTCTCTCTCTCTCTCCACGGGGCGCCACAGATCTGCTTGGGTCAAGAAAACCATAATATGATAGAGTTCTGCAAAGGGATCCCTCAAAAACTTTCTGTTCCGCCATGGGAGATAAAGCACTTCGACATCATCAAAGCAAGTGTCCCTCCAAAAAAACAAATTGAAAACAACGCCCACCTGAAAGCTAAATTAAGAAAGGACATTCTGAAGCAAATTCACGAGATTAAGCAAGAGTATGAGATAAAACAGCTTATTTTCACTGATGGGTCGGTAATTCCAGCCACAGGTTCAGCCGCATGCGCTGCAATCGTATGCGATGCCACTGGAAGGATTAGCGATGTTGGTTTCAGACTCAACAACTGGGCGTCCATCCTGCAGGCAGAACTGTTTTCTTTACTTGTTGCTCTTAAGATAGCCGATCGCACGGGGGATAGTACTCTCATCATTACAGACTCCCTCTCCTCACTTCATGCTCTAAACTCATACAGAAATGATAACACAGGACTCGTGTCAACAGGAAGGCATAGGTTGAACAGATTGTTTCTGAAGGATGTAACCACTAAAATATTGTGGGTACCATCACACATAAATCTAGAGTTACACGATATGGCTGATGCTCTATCTAGATCATGCAGTCATATGGATACTATTGAGTATGACATTGGTGTAACAACTGAGCATGTACGTAAGATCATAAAGAAAAAGCTCTCCACTCAGGCTGAAACTGAGAGAAATGTTGAGCAAGACACAAGCAGATCAATCATTCACCATAATGCTATGTCCAAGACAAAGCATATCTACGGCAGTACAAACAGAGTTACGAGACAGCTTGCTGTAGTGACCGCAAGGTTACGACTTGGCTACAAATATTACTGGGAGTATAGTGTTTCAAACAATGCTGGGGGAACTGAATGCAAGTTGTGCAGTCAGCCCTATTCACACACCCTTGACCACTATGTAATGATATGTCCTCTAATTGAAGAATTTCGTGAAAGGATTGAACGTAAAACATTGTACAGTATTGCAACATCCTTTATAGAGGACGGCATTTTATCAGATATATTACGTAAACACGAAGACTTTGCCTGTAATAGATAAAATTGCAAGGCCTCTCTAGAGTGATATACATGCACTACTATGTCTTATATATAGCCTTGCCCTAGCTTATTGATTGACAGGGTCACAGTGATATCTGCTTTACCAACAATGTATGTCTCAGAATCTAATATGAACTGTACAAATCATTTAGGCATAGTTCCTATGCCTATTCATGTGTATACAATGTATATAGTATGAATAAACATATCAAAATCAAAATCAAAATCTCTCTCTCTAAATGATAATAATGATAGTGATGATAATCATTACAATTACAATAATCATAAATGATAGCAATAATGACGATCCAACAAACAAGAACACGAGTGATAACAACAAGTGTAACACTAATGATAAGACGAAGATGATGATTATTTCAAACAACCACACTAAACGAGAGACAGGAAAACGAGAAGAAAACATAGATTTTTTTTTATTTAAATCGAATTAAAACCAAGACAACAATAACGCAAAAGAAAACGGAAATTACGACACGAGCAGCGTACCAACATTCCCTCGGCCATTGCGAAGTCCTTGAGTAACCAGTGCATGGGTGCGGTAATTACTTACATTACTCAGAGATTACTTCCATCTGCCATAATCCTTAGGATCTTCCCTCTTTCAAACCAAGTCTTTTCATGGTGTCCTGCAGGTCAATGGCCTGAAAGAGGGGTTGCATGCAGAGTGCGAATAGGCGCCTGATATACTCTGTTATCGTGGTTTGGTTCTTGGTCTTGTTGCAATTGCTGTTGTTGTTAGTCCTGTTATCATCATTGTTCTTATTATTATTGTTAACATATTGGTTGTTATCATATTTATTGTATTATCATTATTGATGTAATCATTATTGTTTTCATAATCATTAGTGTTATCATGATTACTTGCATCGTTATCTTTACTATTATCATCGTTATTGTCGCTAGCAGTAGCGTTTATTATTATTATTGGATAAATAGAGCTAGAGGAAGAGAGAGAGAAAGAGAGAGAGAGAGAGAGAGAGAGAGAGAGAGAGAGAGAGA
>NW_028234421.1:15297221-15302221 GCF_977035675.1 Penaeus japonicus | reverse complement strand
CACACACAAACTCACACCCCACACCCACAAAACACCCCCCACCCAAATACATATATATTTATATATATATATTTATATATATTTATGTATATTGGTATTTATTTCTATTTATATATATATTATATATATATATACATTATATATATATATATATATTATATATAAATATATATAATAATTTACATATATATATGTATATATATATATTCTATATATTTATATGTAAATTATACATATATATATGTATATGCATATATAATATATATTTATATATATATTTATATATATATATATATATCTATATATATATATATTACTATATAATATGCATATACATATACATTTATATATGTATATGTATATATACATATATATATATATATAGATTTTATAAATATATATATAATTATTATATATATATATATAGTTATAGATAGATATGATATTTATATGCACTCACACACAGACACACACACAAACACACCACACCACACACACACAACACACACACACACACCACAACACACACTAGACACACACACACACACACACACACACACCACACAACATATATTCTAGATATATTTATATCTTATAATATATATATATATATATCTATGTATACATATATACCTATGTCTATATTTTACATGTGTATATATATACATACTTTTTACATATACATTTTCATTATATATAATAATTTTTATATATATATATATATATATATTAATAATTTATATATATATAATACTTATATACATACAGGTGTATGTGTATATTATATATATTTTTATTTAGAGTATTTATTTATATTCCTATTTATATATATATAGATGTGTGTGTGTGTGTGTGTGTGTGTGTGTGTGTGTGTGTGTGTGTGTGTGTGCGTTGTGTGCATGTGTGTCTGTTTATTATATATATATATATAGTATTTATATATTTATTATTTATAGAAATCTATTGTCTATATTTATATATAAATATATATATATTATTTATTCATTATATACTAGGTGTGTATATATATGTATATTTATTTTTTTATATATATATTGTTTTATATTTAATAGATATATATTTATTTATGTATATATAGATATAGATATATGATTTATATATTTATATACATATTATATATATTTACTATATGTTGTTGTGTTTGTGTGTTATCTATGGGTGGGTGGGGTGTTTGTGTGTGGGTAGTGTGGTGTGGGAGTTATTTATTTATATTTATATTTATATATTTTTTATATAGATATATGATATTTATTACATATTATATACATATATATGATATTTATATATTTATATATATTTATTATATATATATATATACATATATATACTTATATATGTAATTTATAGATTAGATATATATATATATATATATATATTAATTATAATATATTGATGTATATGTATTTATAGATTTATTATATATTATATATATATATATTATTTATATGCTATATATATATATATATATAGATAGATAGATATATTTATATTTTTGTTTATATATGTGTTTTTATATTATAGATACTAGTTTTTATATATTTTTCATATATATATTAGATATATATATTTATATTTATATATATGTGTGTGTGTGTGTATAGTAACATATATATATATATATTATATATTTATTATTTATATTTAATTTATATTTCTGTATATATTTATGTATGGATGTATGTATGATGGTACATTTTGATATATATATATATATATATATATATATATATATTTATTTTTTATATATATATTTTTGATATAACAGACACACACACACACACACACAACACTCACACACTACACAAATATATATTTATTTGTATAATTATCTATATATATATATATATATCTATATATATATTATATATTCATTTATACCTAATGTATATATATATTCATGGTGTAGATATTTACTTACTTTTACATATTCATATAAATATATATATATTTATATATTTTTATATATATTTATAGATATATATATAAGATATATATATACTATATACATACAGGTGTATGTGTATATTATTTATATCTATTATTTATTTTTATATATATATATATATATATTATATTTATATATATATATTTATATTATATGTGTGTGGGTGGGTGTGTGCGTGTGTGTGGGGGTGTGTGTGTGTGTGTGTGTGTGTGTGTGTGTATGTTTTAGATATATTTATTAGATATTTATATATTTAAATATATTTATTTATAACTAATTATTTCTATATTTTTTTTTTATATATATATTATATTTGTATATTTTATTCTATTTTTTATATTATATACATATATACATAGGTGTGTATTTAATATATATTATTTATATATATATTTGTATATTATTTATATATATTTTTATATATGATTATTGTTATGTTCTATATATATAGATATATAGATATATTATATATATTTTATATTTTTTTATGATAGTTTTGTTTTTGTTATGGTGTTGTGTGAGTGTGTGTTGTGTGTGTGTGTGGTGGGTTTGTGTGGGTGTGTGGGTGTGTGTGTTTTGTGTTAGTTTTGTTTGTTTTTTTTTTTTTAGTGATTGTGTTTTTTATAGTGTTATTCTGTGATTAGTAAAGTGAGTGGGTGTTTTTGATAGATTTTATTTTTAGTGTTATGCGTGTGTTTATGAGTTAGTCTGTGAGTGGGAGAGAGTTTGTTTTTTTTGTAGATTTTATGAGAGTTGATATGTTGTTCGTTTTTTTATATTTATTTATATTTTTTTTTATTTTTATTTTTTTATATAGAGGCAGAGTGCTTTTTGATATTGATATTGTTTAGACTTGTTTTGTTTTGTTATATTTTTAGGGATTATTGATGTATGATTGTTTTTTATATGTTTTTTATATTATTAGATTTGATATATATATTGTATATATATATGTGTCAATATATATATATAATATTTATTATATATATATTTATATATATATATATTTATATATATATTTACTTATACTTGATATAGATTTATATATATTTATATATATATTTATATATATATATATTTATATTTATATATATTTTGTGTGTATATATGTACAATTATATATATGTTACTGATATATGTATGATTGTATATACAATTATATATATATATATAATATTTTTTATATGATTTTTTGTTGGTATGTAGTTCTGTATATAGATATTATATCTATTTTTATTTATTTATTTTTTATATATATGTATGTAGGTATGTATGTTAGTTGTACATATATTATATAGATATATATATATATTAGCTATATATATATATTTATATTGATATATTATGCATAGATATATAGATATTATATAGTAATATATTATATATTTATATATTTATTAATATATCTTTATTATATATATTATATTATATAGGTAGGGAATACTTAGATATATGAATGTATATACATACATACATATATATAGTTATATATATATATTATATATTTATATATATATATATATATATATATTAGATTATATGTAAGTGTTATGTTTGTTATATATATAAATATATTTACTATATATATTATTATATATATTTTATATATATAATATCTTATTTATATATCTACAGATAATACAAAATAAATATATATTTCATATATATATATAACTAAGATTTTGATTATATATATTTATATATATATGTATGTATGTATACACACACACACACACACACACACACAAATATATATATATATATTTATATATATGAAGATGCAGCATGAATGTGTGTGCTTAGCCTTTCTATGCACGTAAACCGCACTCCCCTGCAGACAAGGGCTTGTTTATTCTCTTGTTCGAAGGATCATTAACTGAGGTCGAGATAAGCGTATAAGTATGTGAGAGGAGAAGTGAATTATGAGACAGAGGCTAAAGGGAGAGATAGGGAAAAGAGCGCCCGGAGAGGGGAGGGGAGAGGGTATTAAAAGATATATTAGACGGATAATTAAGAATCGCGAAGGTTATGCACGAGTACTCTGTAGGCCAAAGGTCAAGCAAACATGTTTTCCTATTAAGATAACATACTTTCAGGTAAATCAAAGCTTTATAATAAGGATCGTAAAAGCTCTTATCGTATTCCTGCAAGCAAAAATCATAAAACTAAAAAAAAAAAAAAAAAAAAAAAAAAAAAAAACTAAACATGAAAAAAACTGAAGCCTCCATTTTAAAAGCTCCCTACCTCACACCATCGATCACTCCTCCATTTAAATCAACCCCGTCTCGAAGAACTACACCAACATCCCTCCACAACTCCGCCACTGAAATCCCGAAACCGCAAGACAGCCAAGAATAACGCCAGCATCTCGGAACCCGACAAGCGAAGGAGGGAAAAGGAAGAACGAAGTACACGGAGCCAGAATCGTCGACAAAGGGGCACCGGGGACTAGTTTTTTCACGCCCGGAGTAAGCACGTACAGGAACAAGAATAATCCGTGTCCAAACGGGTTATGAAGTTGGAGTACAAATCCTCGATGGAACATTCTCCGCCGTTCCAGAAGTTCGGCTTCGGGGTTTAATGGAAGAAGGCTGGGTCTCCATGGCAACGGTCGTGACTGAAATGATAACAACAAGGATAAATATGATGTGATATTAATACTAGTTGTGATGACTATGATATATAAAATTGCTATGATATAATGAGCGTTATTAATTCCAGCGATAGTGATAGCGAGAATGATACCTGTCATGATATTGATAATGATTATTACAAAGGTTACACAAAACCCATGATAATGATGATACGTTGATAGTGACGATGATGATAAAAGTGACAGTGATATTGATAAAAATGCTAATGATGATAAGAAAAATGAGAATGATAACATGGTAATGACAACAATAATGATGATAATGTTGATAACAATGATAATGATTATCATAATTATGATGATTATATAAATAATAGTGACAAAGATGATAATAATCATAACAATGATAATAATAATGATAACGATGATGATAATAATAAT
>NW_028234421.1:15287221-15292221 GCF_977035675.1 Penaeus japonicus | reverse complement strand
AATGATAATGATAATAATGATAATCATGATAAAAATAATGTTAAGAATAATGATAATGATGATGATGATAATAGTGATGATAGAAAAACAAATAGTGGTAGTAATAATTATAATGATAATGAGAACAATAACAATAGTCATGGTAATGATGATAATGATAGTGATAATAAGAACTATTAGTGATAATGATCACGATAATAATACTGATGATAAAAACGTAATGATAATGATAATAGTAATGATGTTGATAATGATCATAATTATGACAATAATGATGATGATAACAAATGTAATAAGGATAACACTGATGATGATAATAATCATAACAATAGCAACAGCAGCAGCAATAATGATGATTAAACGAGGAAAACAACAACAAAAGCAAATACAAGACCAAAGACAATAACACTACAGATGTAGAAGACGTTTGCGCGAAGGGAGAGAGAGAGAGAGAGAGAGAGAGAGAGAGAGAGAGAGAGAGAGAGAGAGAGAGAGAGAGAGAGAGAGAGAGAGAGAGAGAGAGAGAGATTGAGAAAGAAAGAATGAGAGAGAGAGAAATTGAGAAAGAGAGAAAGAGCGAGAGACTGAGAAAGAAAGAAAGAGAGAGAGAAAAAAAGGAGAAATAAATAAAGAGAAAGAGAAAAAGAGAGATCTTTCTCTGGATGACATGCCGGCGCCCAAAAGAGTTGCACCTGTAGATAACACACAATTTCGGATCGGGCCCCCCATTTTGGAATCATCTTTGATGTAAAGGACATTATAAGTTTTACTAGAAAACTGTCTGTCTAAAAAATAGTAGGTTACTAGTATGAAGTCATAACTAATTGATAACTGTACGTTATGGAGAAAACATAGAAATCAAATCATTATCATTATCATCATCATCCTTTCTGTATTCATCCTTATTATCTTCATTAATCATTTTAGTATTAGAATTATTGCTATCATCCTGCTTACTATCATAAGATTTTTTCAGAGGATTCCATAACACGCATCATTTCGTGACGTAGCTGATTTCAATGGCAATCACTCTAATATCTCCGCAGTCAGTATTGCATAAAGAATCCAAAGCTCAGTCATTTACTTTACACGGATGATTTAAAGTTATCTGGGAGGAGTAACAATGAAAGAGAGAGAGAGAAGGAGAGAGAGAGAGAGAGAGAGAGAGAGAGAGAGAGAGAGAGAGAGAGAGAGAGAGAGAGAGTCAGAAACACACACACACACACAGAGGGAGGGAGGGAGAGAGAGAGAGAGAGAGAGAGAGAGAGAGAGAGAGAGAGAGAGAGAGAGATATTTGAGATTTTGAGATGTTATTCATACAGATACATTGAATACACAGAATCAGAGGAACTATGAAAGATTTGACAGAGAGAGATTGAGACATACAGAGTGGTAAAGCAGATATTAGAGAGAGAGAATCAGAGAAGAGAGGCAGAGCTAGAGAGAGAGACATAGAGAGAGTATATCACTCTAGAGAGGCTTGCAATGATCTACAACAGGCAAAGTCTTTGTGAGAGAGAGAGAGAGAGACAGAGAGAGACAGACAGAGAGAGACAGCAGACACAGAGAGACAGACACAGAGACAGAGTCAGAAACAGATAGAGATAGAGAGAGAGAGAGAGAGAGAGAGAGAGAGAGAGAATCAGAAACAGAGAGAGAGAGAGAGAGAGAGAGAGAGAGAGAGAGAGAGAGAGAGAGAGAGAGAGAGAGAGAGAGAGAGAGAGAGAGAGAGAGAGAGAGAGAGAGAGAGAGAGAGAGAGACAGAAACACAGAGAGAGAGAGAGAGAGAGAGAGAGAGAGAGAGAGAGAGAGAGAGAGAGAGAGAGAGAGAGAGAGAAACACACATACACACACAGAGAGATGCTTAAGCGAAAACGAAGGGAAACGAAGCCACGGGCGAGCAAATGATTCTAAAGTGAGGAAGAGATTATCAATGATGTACATTTAAGGTCACAAGCACTGGGGTTCTGGACACAAAGAGATGGAATAAAAGATATCTAAAGTGAAAGGGGAAAATATCAATATTGTAATTAGTATGTGGGGTATTTGGTGAATGGACCAAGAGTAAATAAACAAGGAATATATTCATCAGATAAGATTATGATGATAGTAATAATGATAGTAGTGATGATAAGGGTAAAAATCTACACTAATAATATTAAAAATAATGATTATATCAATGATGGTAGTAGTAGCAGTATTAATAATGATTATGATAGTGATAATGATAGTAATAATGAGAATGGTGATAAAAAATGATTGTAGTAATGATAATGATTATAATGATGATAATAATGATAATGATCAAAATAATAACAATGATAATGCTTATGATAATAATGATAATAACAACAATGATGATGATAATAATCATACAAAACATTATTAAACTAATGATATTATCAATATTGATGACAATAATGATAAAGATAGTGATAATTGGTAACAATAATAATAATTATCATCATCATTATTTTAAATATCATTATCATACCTGGACTATATTGGGACCGCGATGGACGAGACTAAATCAAGCGCAGGTAATTTGCATATCGGAGGAGAGAAATAGGTTGGGATCCTATGCCAGAAAGAGCTCGGAGAGGTTTGTCACATTTCCAGAGAGGGAGCTGGCGTTTGGGGGAAATGCACTGAAGGTGAACTGGAGAAACAAAAAGAAGGTTAAACGCAGACATGAGATCTTCCATGGTCAACTTATGAGAGAAACGGAGAAAAAAAATAGAAATAGTTAAACAAGAACTCAAAGAAGGAACAGTACCTGGTGATCGCCATTTCAATAGGAAAAGAAACAGAAAAGACAAATTTATGTGGATCCCGGAATTGAGATATCAATTCAAAATCATCGGAATTTTGAAGACATTAATTAACGACAACCGAGAGGAAGATTCTGAAGGAATATAACATTACAAACATCACTCCATGTCTCAGAAAATCTGACGTTTTAGCCAAAGAATATTTCATCGAGGAAGACTCCAGGTAATAAGAAAAACCAGGTGTAAAAAAGATAAATCATACACGTGTAATAGAACCAAAGGAATTATGCAATGAAGCGAGGATCATACTAATAAAGATGGTGATGATGATGATATTAGTGATAGCACTAATAAAGATACCAATAACGATATCAACATCATATTGATATTAATAACAATGTTGTGAAAGAGAATAAAAAAGAGTAAGAGACGAGAGAGGAGTAGAGAAAGAGTGAGAGAGAAGGAGAGAGAGAGAGAGAGAGAGAGAGAGAGAGAGAGAGAGAGAGAGAGTGAGAGAAAGAGAGAGAGAGAGAGAGAGAGAGAGAGAGAGAGAGAGAGAGAGAGAGAGAGAGAGAGAGAGAGAGAGAGAGAGAGAGAGAGAGAGAGAGAGACAGACAGACAGAGACAGAGACAGAGACAGACAGACAGACAGAGACAGAGACAGAGAAACAAAGATAAACAGAAACAGAGACAGGCAGAGAGAGCAAGAGAGAGAGAGAGAGAGAGAGAGAGAGAGAGAGAGAGAGAGAGAGAGAGAGAGAGAGAGAGAGAGAGAGAGAGAGAGAGAGAGAGAGAGAGACAGAGAGACTAAGAGACAGAAAGAGACTCCGAAATGAATAATGTGAAAGAGTGATAAAAGAAGGTAGATAAAAGACGCGCCAAAAGAATGAAGAGGATGAAATTATCAAATAAGGGGAAGAGAATAGAAGAGATGATAAACCACGAGGGGAGATGAAAGCACTCTCGAGGATATGGAGTAGAATGAGGGGAAAGGAGAAATTGAGCAACAGGTGAGAGGGGAAGCCAAAGAGTAAGGCAGAAGAATATTTAGACTTTAGAAGAAGGCGTTGAATAAAAATGGAGGAAGGGACTGAGAGATTAAAAAATAGAGAGATGGGGGGTAGAGGCAAGGAAAGAGTGAGAATGTGATGAAGGAGAGAGAGATAGAGAGAGAGAAAGAAAGAAAAAGAGGGATAGACAAAGAGAGGGGGGAGGGAGAGAGTAAGAAAGTGGTGGAGAAAAGAGAGTGAGAAAGTGATAGAGGAGAGAGATAGAGGGGAGGCAATGAGTGAGTGAGAAATCGATGAAGAAGAGAGAGATAGAGAGAGAGAAAGAAAGAAAAAGAGGGATAGATAGAGAGAGGGGGTAAGGGAAAGAGAGATAAAGTAATGAAGGTGACAGAGATAGAAAGAAAGAGAGGGAGAGAGGGGGCAGGGTGAAGGACAGAGAGAGAAAGAGAGAGAGAGAGAAAGTGTAGGGAGTAGAAACTACAAATAGTAGAAGCTTGACATATGGGAGGAAGATGGAGAAGAACAGAGATTTTTATAATGCATAAAATGCTTCACAGAACTTCCAAAACACAAATGAAACATGAAGCAAAACAACGAAAAGAAACAAAATCCCAACAATCACATCACCAACGACGATGCAAAATACATTAGAAAAAGAAAGAAAAAAAAATACAACAAGAGAAAAAGAAAAAGAAGAGCAGGGGAAGAGGCGGGAGGGGGGGAGGGGGGAGGGGGAGTGATGTTACGCAAACCTTTAATTCGAAAGCGAGTGAAACAGCCCCCCGTCCCCAGAAGCCGCCCGCCCATTGAGTGAGGACATAAACACACCTCTCACACTTGGCACACTTGCAGGACACAGCTGCTAACTCCTGACTTGCGTGAGGCTAAACACACACATACTTTCGCGCGAACAACCAGGCGGCGTCTTGGGTCTTGGTTGCGTGTGCTGGTTGGGGATAGAGAGGAGGGAGGGAGGAAGGAAGGAGGGAGGGAGAGAGGGAGAGAGGGTGGGAGGAGAGAGGGTGGGAGGGAGGGAAGGAAGGGAGAGAGGGAAGGAGGGAGGGAGGGAGAGAGGGAGAGGGAGGGAGGAAGGGAGAGAGGGAGGGAGGGAGAGATGGTGGGAGGGAGGGAAGGAAGGAGGGAGAGAGGGAGAGGGAGGGAGGAAGGGAGAGAGGGTGGGAGGAAGGGAAGGAGGGAGGGAGGGAGAGATGGTGGGAGG
>NW_028234421.1:15277221-15282221 GCF_977035675.1 Penaeus japonicus | reverse complement strand
GGAGGCAGCGGCGGCGGCGGTGGCGACGGCAGAGAGACGCGAGGATTAGCGGTGATCGATAAAACCCCGGCGCGTGATGCAGAGTTTCCAGGCGGACTAGAGCCTCATAGTTGCAGATCCAGGCGGAGCAGGTGATGGTCCTTTGTTTGTTTGTTTGTCTTTTCCGGGCGAGTCCCATTCCCCATTGAGAGGCTTCCCTCCCGCTCCTCCGCCTTGTCCTTTTCATTCACCTGCTCTGATTGGCGATAATTGCGAGAATGGATTCGAAGAATAAATTTGCGCTAATATAAAGAAGTTGCTGAGAAAGACTTTCATCAATGGAGCTTTCTAAGAAGCGGCCGAACATCACGGACGCGCATGAAGAGCGGATGGAAGGACTGTTTTCGGAACGTCCAGCGGAGAATCATTGTCTCTGGCGCGCCCGTTCATCGGCGTTGACCCTCAAGCACCACGCGACGAGGACGGCGCCGTAACTTAACAGAAACGATCACTGGTGGAACCTTTTAAAGGACACGAAATGAATTGTATTGCATGATTGCCTCGTTCCCCGTACTCAGGGCCTGGCGAGCGGCGGCCGAGCTGGTCCAACGTGTAATCATCGTCGTGGATGCTGTGCGTTCGCTCGCTTGGAACGCTCTGCTTTGCGCTCCAAGGCCGGCGTACTGTATGCACATATCCCCGTGTCAGTTTGTGCGCGCATATTTGATTGTTAGTGATAGGAAGAGATCGGCAGTTAGATTTGGAACCGAGGAATTCCGTCTCAATAGATGTATATGGAGAGCAGAAATGAAGACTTACAAACCACCATGTGTAGTCATGTATACAGTTTTTTTTTTTTACTTTCAGTGTTCACGGCTTTAATCCTTCGATTACTTTCGTTTTACTTCGATCGTGGAATCACATGCTATAAGTGAATCCCTTTTAGGTTCCTGTTTAGTATTCATCCATATATATATGGGACAAAAAATGAAATTCCAAAGAGAATATGAGTGTTACTGGAAGGTTTCTTTCATCTCTTTCGGTCGACATGCATCTCGTCTTCTACAACAGCCCTCCGATGTGCGAAGAGGCATGGCCGAGTTAGTCCGGTGCCGCGGGCACGGAGCGAGGACTGAGCTAGGCACGGACGCGAGGCAACCCCGACAGGAAGAAACACGGGTATTCGGCTCGTCCGGTCTTGCTGCAGTAGGGGTAGGAGACCGCAGGGAAGGAGACCGCAGGGAGGGAGACCGCAGGGAAGGAGACCGCAGGGAAGGAGACCGCAGGGTGGGAGACCGCAGGGAAGGAGACCGCAGGGAGGGAGACCGCAGGGAAGGAGACCGCAGGGAAGGAGACCGCAGGGAGGGAGACCGCAGGGAAGGAGACCGCAGGGAAGGAGACCGCAGGGAGGGAGACCGCAGGGAGGGAGACCGCAGGGAAGGAGACCGCAGAGAAGGAGACCGCAGAGAGGGAGACCGCAGAGAAGGAGACCGCAGAGAAGGAGACCGCAGAGAAGGAGACCGCAGAGAAGGAGACCGCAGGGAGGGAGACCGCAGGGAAGGAGACCGCAGGGAGGGAGACCGCAGGGAGGGAGACCGCAGGGAGGGAGACCGCAGGGAAGGAGACCGCAGGGAGGGAGACCGCAGGGAGGGAGACCGCAGGGAGGGAGACCGCAGGGAGGGAGACCGCAGGGAAGGAGACCGCAGGGAGGAGACCGCAGGGAAGGAGACCGCAGGGAGGGAGGCCGCAGGGAGGGAGGCCGGGGGGAGGGGGCACGCGGGGGGGGAGACCGCAGGGAGGGAGACCGCAGGGAGGGAGACCGCAGGGAAGGACGCAGGGAGGGAGACCGCAGGGAGGGAGACCGCAGGGAGGGAGACCGCAGGGAGGGAGACCGCAGGGAAGGAGACCGCAGGGAGGGAGACCGCAGGGAGGGAGACCGCAGGGAGGGAGACCGCAGGGAGGGAGACCGCAGGGAGGGAGACCGCAGGGAGGGAGACCGCAGGGAGGGAGACCGCAGGGAGGGAGACCGCAGGGAGGGAGACCGCAGAGAAGGAGACCGCAGGGAGGGAGACCGCAGGGAGGGAGACCGCAGGGAGGGAGACCGCAGGGAGGGAGACCGCAGAGAGGGAGACCGCAGGGAGGGAGACCGCAGGGAGGGAGACCGCAGGGAGGGAGACCGCAGGGAGGGAGACCGCAGGGAGGGAGACCGCAGAGAAGGAGACCGCAGAGGAGGAGGACAGCAGGGACCGCAGGGAGGGAGACCGCAGGGAGGGAGACCGCAGGGAAGGACGCAGGGAGGGCGGCAGCCGGGAGGGAGACCGCAGGGAGGGAGACCGCAGGGAGGGAGACCGCAGGGAGGGAGACCGCAGGGAGGGAGACCGCAGGGAGGGAGACCGCAGGGAGGGAGACCGCAGGGAGGGAGACCGCAGGGAGGGAGACCGCAGGGAGGGAGACCGCAGGGAAGGAGACCGCAGGGAGGGAGACCGCAGGGAGGGAGGCCGCAGGGAGGGAGGCCGCAGGGAGGGAGACCGCAGGGAGGGAGACCGCAGGGAAGGACGCAGGGAGGGAGACCGTAGGCAGGGAGGGAGACCGTAGGCAGGGAGGGAGACCGTAGGCAGGGAGGGAGACCGTAGGCAGGGAGGGAGACCGTAGGCAGGGAGGGAGACCGCACCGCAGGGAGGGAGACCGCACCGCAGGGAGGGAGACCGCACCGCAGGGAGGGAGACCGCACCGCAGGGAGGGAGACCGCACCGCAGGGAGGGAGACCGCACCGCAGGGGGGGGGGAGAGCACCGCAGGGAGGGAGACCGCACCGCAGGGAGGGAGACCGCACCGCAGGGAGGGAGACCGCACCGCAGGGAGGGAGACCGCACCGCAGGGAGGGAGACCGCACCGCAGGGAGGGAGACCGCACCGCAGGGAGGGAGACCGCACCGCAGGGAGGGAGACCGCACCGCAGGGAGGGAGACCGCACCGCAGCGCGAGAGACCGCACCGCAGGGGGGGAGACCCGTCCGCAGGGAGGGAGACCGCACCGCAGGAGGGAGACCGCACCGCAGGGAGGGAGACCGCACCGCAGGGAGGGAGACCGCACCGCAGGGAGGGAGACCGCACCGCAGGGAGGGAGACCGCACCGCAGGGAGGGAGACCGCACCGCAGGGAGGGAGACCGCACCGCAGGGAGGGAGACCGCACCGCAGGGAAGGAGACCGCAGGGAGGGAGACCGCAGGGAGGGAGACCGCAGGGAAGGAGACCGCAAGGAGGGAGACCGCAGGGAAGGACGCAGGGAGGGAGACCGCAGGGAAGGAGACCGCAGGGAGGGAGACCGCAGGGAGGGAGACCGCAGGGAGGGAGACCGCAGGGAAGGAGACCGCAGGGAGGGAGACCGCAAGCAAAACAGCACAGCACCAGCGGAGATTCGCGTACGGAGAGTTCGACTAGGCGAGTCATCAGGAAAGACCGTGACAGGGATGCATGCAAGCACGTGCACGACAGTGAATCGGGCAAGCACGATCTCTCCGCCTGGCGAGTCTCTGCATATTCTAATAATTTCCCCACGAGTGAGACGTAGTGTGTTCCATCACGTTACCTCATCATACATCATATCATGCACCATCACGCTCTGTACCATTGCGCTATGCACCACATGTGCCACTATATCATGCAACCGCACATCATGCAATGGCAAAGAAAAAAAATGCATCAGGGATTATGCATCAGTCTCTCATGCAAGGCCAATACTTGCAACTTTTGAATTAACGCCTTCTGTAGCTGACACTTGACTTTGCTTTTGGTGCATTTTACGGTTTTTTCGCCTCGTCTTAGAGTAGCGGTCTGCCTCAGATGCAGCTGCTTCTCCTCCTGAAAAATCTATTGCACAATATCTTTCTACTTGCTCTAATTCCTTATTTTCAATCTTACTTGTATTCTCCTTGATGTCAGCTGATTCATAATTCTCTTGGTCTCCGTTCAGTTTCTAAAAGCTTCAATAGTAAGTGTAGCTTCAGAAGGACAGGCACGTATGATCTTCCCTATGAGGAGTCCTTCTTTTACTTTATCTTGGCTTCGTTTTCATTCGTGTTGCCAACGCGATCCGATATGACTTTCGAGCGTGACTAATTAGCTACAGGTCATGTTATACCATTTTAAAATCAAATCTAATTCGTTATCTTCTTAGGTCGTTACACTTTTTTTTATAATGCTGTCTTGTGAAATGAGTTGCTGTTTTACATATGGCAGACTCGTTAGCATTATCCTTTATGTATCTGTGCTTCTGCCATCATTTCAACTTGATGTTTTTGTGATGAAAACAAGTGCATTCTTTTCTTTTTGAATATGAAGAAACTTTCTCTACTTTTTTTTTTTTTTTTTTTTTGTGTGTGAAATGCATTTTATGCTTCACTCTTGGATATGAATAAATACATTTCTGTCACTTGGCTTCTCTTAGGTCGCATTTGCAATTAAACATTGATAGAATTTTACAAGTCCTCAATAATCATTTTCTGATAAGTCTACCCATGCCTACAAGATTTTTGCCTTTCTATAAACGATCAGGTTAGAACAGTCGTAGACAGCGAACTTCTTTTAACATTTCATTAAATACTTTTCTCAATAGAGTGGTTTTCATTACTTGAAAACATGTATATGGCGGGAGTTTATATGATACATTGCCCATTTCATTTCAGTTAACACTGATAACGTATTTGGTGAGCGGATATAATTTGTATACATTGCTTATCAAAAATTTGAATTCAGGAAAATGTGGGTAATTCCTTTTGCCCTCCAACAATATTTCCTTCAGTTTTCTAGAATTCAAACTTAAATACTACATTCTTGAGCATTTCATTTCACAAACAAGTAAATTATTTACTTTCTTCAATTCGCTGCGAAATCTCAACTCACGTTTCTTTCTGTCGCTCAGAAGTTGCTTCTTGTTTTCCTCTGTTTATCAAACTCACACTCCGTTACACTTCAGGATTATATGTCTCGTTTTATTTCTTGAATCGGGATGTTTTCCTTCTTCA
>NW_028234421.1:15269721-15272221 GCF_977035675.1 Penaeus japonicus | reverse complement strand
CATAAAAGCAATAAGAAGAATAAGAATATAAAAGTAATGAAAATAAATGGAATAACAATAAGCAGCAGCCCAAAAAATTTGGTGATGATGATGTTGGTGATGGTGATGATGATGATGGTGACGATGATGGTGGTGATGTTGATGTGATGATGATGATCGTGGTGAAGATGATGATCATGGTGATGGTAATGTTGATGATGATGATGATGATGACGATGATGATAAGGAAAACAACTACTAAAAAAAATCTGAAAACAATAATCCTGACAATAACACCTATAATAACACAAACACCAACAAGAAAAACACCACTAACAAAAACAAACCCAAAAAAATCATAACTGTACATCACACGCCCCTCCTACGCATGCGCGCGGCCAAGCACGTCCATTGTGTCATGCCTCCCTGTGCGAGTGTGCGTGTCTGTGTATGTCGCATCCGCACAGCATATAATCCCCAGCTGGGCACAGGAGCCCGGGGACGCGGCGGCGGCAAAGGCGGTTCCTTCCTGCGTGCTTATGACCATCACAAACTCTTCAACAAGATAATGACAGGATCAGAGTGTGAGTAATCGCGGGTTTGACACTCTGCGGAGAGATGCGTCGGCCGCTTTCCTCTTCTCGCTTAGGTGTACCGACGTGTTGCCGGCTGCCCCCCCTCCCCCTCCCCCTCCCCCTAACCCTCCCCCTCTGACTACTCTCCTTCCTCTCTTCCTCCTGTTGCTTCTTCTCTTCCTTCTCTTCCTCCTCTTTTTCTTCGATCTTCTTTTTCTTTCTTCTTCTTTTTCTTCTCTTTCTTCTTCTCTTCCTCCACTTCCCCCTTCTCCTTCTCTTCGATCTCCTTCTCCTTCTTTTTTTCTTCATCTTCTCCACTTCCTCCTTCTTCTCCTCCTTCATCTCCTCTTTCTCCTCCTCCTGCCCCTCCTCCTTCTCTCTTTTTCTTCTTTCCCCTCCTCCTCCTTCTTTTTCTTTTACTCCTTCTCCTTCTTCTTTTTCTTCTACTCCTCCTCCTCCTCCTCCTTCTCCCCTTCTCTTCCTCCTCCCTCTCCTTCCCTTTTCTTTCTACTCCCCCTTTCTCTTCCTCCTCTCCCTTCTCTTCCTCCTCCTCCTCCTTCTCCTCTTCCTCTCCCTTCTCTTCCTCCTCCTCCTCCTCTCCCTTCTCTTCCTCTTCCTCTTCTTCCTCTTCTCCCTTCTCTTCTTACTCCTCCTCCCTTCCGTCACCTTCCAGCACCAACAGCTAACTTACACCTCAACCCCTCCCCGACCCTTGTATCTTCTAACACCCCCAACTCCCCCTTCCCCTACCCCCTACCTTCTCTCTTCTACCTTCTCTCAGTCCCCTTCCCCTGCCCCCACCCCTTACCTACACCAACTCCGCTCCTTTACCACTGTCCCTCCTCCCTCCCCTCTCCTCCATTCCCCTCCCACCCCTCCCCTCCCTCCTCCCTTCCCCTCAACCCCCTATCGCCTCTCCCTCCCTCCCTCCCTCCCTCCCCCAACACTCATCATTATAGTAGACTCCCCCCGCCTTCCCCTCCTCACTCTCTTCCTCACCCCCACCCTCCTCCGCCTCTGAACTGAGCAGGTTGGCTTGTGTGGTTTGAGATCGAGGTGTATTGGTGTTCGCGCATTTCGGAGAAGCAGGAGGGTGGGTGTGTGTTTTTGATCCCCGTTTTCTGTTGCTGTTTCTTCGTCTTACTTCTTGTCTTGTTTTCTGTTGCTGTGTCTTCGTCTTACTTTTTGTCTTGTCTTCCTTATTATGTCTCTTTTTTATTATTTTGTCTTTGTATTTTATTTAGGTTCTATGTTGTTATTGGTGGTGCTGTTCCTGGTATTATTATCATTGTTAGTACTATCATCATCATCATTATTATTATTGCGGTTGTAGTTAATTTGTCGTCGAAATCATTGTCATTATCATCTTTATGATCATTTAATATCATTAACATCTGTACTATCTTTGCCATTGCCATTAACTTGCCTGGTAAGGACTGAAGGTCATGTTTTCGTTGATTGCAACATAAAACACGACGGGGCTGTTGTGACGGTGCACAAGTAAAGAGATGTTTTGTTCCTTGCAAGAGCCAGAGAGAATGAAATCGACAGTGGTGATCATTATCAACATTGCTTTATCGTTGGTGTTACCATGGTATCAGAATACAATTATTGCTTTTGTTTTATCTAATTAAATTGATTATTAAGAAATCAATTATCCGCATTACAGCTTTCCCGATTTTTTTCAACAGTTCCATCGTCCGGGTTTTCAATTTTGCTTCTGTGAATGCAAAATAAACGCAGAATAATTTCTTCTCTAACGACGGCATAAAATCTTCGGTTCCCAGAAGAAGCACCTGATGTATTTTGTCGAAGAGGGTTAAGATTGCTCTTACGCGTGTATTTATTATGTAAACCTAGATATTGCTTGGGTATCAGAGCTTGATTAAATTGGAAAAAAGGAAAGAAAATATATATTCAAGAAGGAGAGGATGTGATACGAATAA
>NW_028234421.1:15259721-15264721 GCF_977035675.1 Penaeus japonicus | reverse complement strand
GCGAGAGAGAGAGAGAGAGAGAGAGAGAGAGAGAGAGAGAGAGAGAGAAGGCGAGAGAGAGAGAGAGAGAGAGAGAGAGGGAATGAGAGAGAGAGAGAGAAAGAAAGATACAGATATATGGTTAGATACTCTCTTTCTCTCTCTCTCTCTCTCTCTCTCTCTCGCTCTCTCTCTCTCTCTCTCTCTCTCTCTCTCTCTCTCTCTCTCTCTCTCTCTCTCTCTCTCTCTCTCTCTCTCGGAAATGATGCAAAGTGGCGCCGCGCACCACCACTTTGTGACTCGATAGAGGAATTAGATTATCCCGTAACCTACTTTGCAAACTCCCCAGCCCCTGCAACTCCGCATAATCTCAGTGTGTGCTAATCTTTCACCTTTTCTGTAGCCACATTATTGGGAATAAAAGAGTATACGGAACCTTCAATTGACAAAAATTAAATAAACATATGCATTCTGCTTTAGGCCTTTCGCTGTGAGAAGATTTAGGTCGTTTCACTGAGTGTCCTCTCAGCCCGTTATTTTGTCGCGTGTGACGAGGTCGTTGGTTGGTCATGCCAGCGCTCGACCTTGAGACCCTATTCCATAAGATAAGTTTGGATTTGCAACTATGCAGTGATCGCAAAACAAGTGTTTTTTACTCCTTTCTCTCGGTTCTCTTTCTGTGATTGTGTCTGAAGATTCAGCATGGAAACGTGCAGATATATACGTCTGTAAAGGAAGTCGAATAAGACACAACAACAAAGGAAAAAAAAAAACAAAAACATGATGAATCGGATGGAAACGAAACACAAACAAACGAACAAACAAGGATTAAAAACTGGAAAAGAAAGAAAGAAAAAAAGTCCACCTCTCCTTCGTTCGAAAATAGAAGCGAAAATGGAAGAGATAAGACAACAGCCTCTCGAGGTGTTTGCCAAGATCCTCGCCCCTCCTTCTTCCAAGACGAAGACTTTTGCCGTCCTTTTAATTAACCGCGGGGAGGGAGTGACCGGAAAGTGTTTTGATTGTCCAACTTTTCTGGAAACATATGTAAGGCCATATTATTGGAGTGAAGCGGCGGAGAGTAAATGATGCGATGAATTGGAGTGCTTCACCGAGCCCCTGACGTCGGTATACAGGTGAGAGGAAGATGATTGTAAGAGAGAAGGGCGAGGAAAAGGGGAGAGGGAGAAAGAGAAGAACTAGGAAAAGGAGAGAGATAGAGAGAAAGTGAAGGACGAGGAAAAGGAGAGTGAGAGAAAGTGAAGGATGATGAAAATAAGAGAAGGACGAGGAAAAGGAGAGGGAGAGAAAGTGAAGGACGAGGAAAATAAGAGAGAGAGAGAAAGAGAAGGACGAGGAAAAGGAGAGAGGGAGAAAGAGAAGGACGAGGAAAAGGAGAGGGAGAGAAAGTGAAGGACGAGGAAAAGGAGAGGGAGAGAAAGTGAAGGACGAGGAAAAGGAGAGGGAGAGAAAGTGAAGGACGAGGAAAAGGAGAGAGAGAGAAAGTGAAGGACGAGGAAAAGGAGAGGGAGAGAAAGTGAAGGACGAGGAAAATAAGAGAAGGACGAGGAAAAGGAGAGGGAGAGAAAGTGAAGGACGAGGAAAAGGAGAGGGAGAGAAAGAGAAGGACGAGGAAAAGGAGAGAGAGAGAAAGTGAAGGACGAGGAAAAGGAGAGAGAGAGAAAGAGAAGGACGAGGAAAAGGAGAGAGAGAGAAAGAGAAGGACGAGGAAAAGGAGAGAGAGAGAAAGTGAAGGATGAGGAAAAGGAGAGAGAGAGAAAGTGAAGGACGAAGAAGAGGAGAGATAGAGAAAAAGAGAAGGACGAGGAAATGGAGAGAGAGAGAAAGAGAAAGACTAGGAAAATGAAAGAGAGAAAGAGAGGGTGGGGAGAGAGAGTGATTGATTCAATTGATTTTGAAAAAGGGTGAGAGAGGTGGATCGACCTATTTCTAGAAGAGAGAGAGACAGGCAGAGAGAGAGAGAGAGACAGAGAGAGAGAGAGAGAGAGAGAGAGAGAGAGAGAGAGAGAGAGAGAGAGAGAGAGAGAGAGAGAGGGAGGGAGGGAGGAAGGGAGAGAGAGATAAAGAGAGAGAGAGAGAAAGAGTGGAAATAAGATAAAGAGAGTGAGATAGATAAATAAAGAGAAATAAATAGGGTGGGAGAGAGATAAAGAGAAGGAGAGAGATAAAAAGAGAGAAAGAGGTAGGGTGGGAGAGATATAAAGAGAAGGAGAGAGATAAAGAGAGAGAAAAAGTGAGAGATTGATTTGATTGATTTTGAGAGATCGATTGACCTTCTTCTAGAAGAGAAAAAGAGAGTGAGAGAGAGAGAGAGAGAGAGAGAGAGAGAGAGAGAGAGAGAGAGAGAGAGAGAGAGAGAGAGAGAGAGAGAGAGAGAGAGAAAGAGAGAAAGAGAGATACTGAAAGGGAGATAGATAGATAGATAGATAGATAGAGAGAGAGATACTGAAAGGGAGAGAGAGAGAGAGAGAGAGAGAGAGAGAGAGAGAGAGAGAGAGAGAGAGAGAGAGAGAGAGAGAGAGAGAGAGAGACTGAAAGGGAGATAGATAAATAGATAGATAGAGAGAGAGAGAGAGAGATGGATCGACCCTTTTCAAGAATTTGATCCAAAGATTGCCTACATGACCGGCTCAGCAAATCTCGTCCCGGATGCCCGTCTCGTAATGTATCTGTCAATCACCTCCCTGTTCTCGGCCCTTCAGATCTGCAGGGGAAGCAGCATGATGACCAACTTTACAGTGACACCATCGCTCACCTGGAGGATAACACTCTACCCCCATCATTATCTCCCCGTAAAGGACGTCTACCTGAAGGACAAGCTACTGTTCCGAAGGTTTGTTCTCCGGAAGAAGCGTTGCTCAAAACAACGACGAACATACCAGCAACAAGTCGTCTCCGAAGACCTCGTCCCCACAAAGCTCCAGCTGGATACAAAAGGCACGCTCTTGTTACTCTTTCCCGGGATTCGGCACAAACGAGATTCATCCAGCACTTAAATAGCTGCCAGGTCTGCCCACTACACCTGAGACACACCGTCGCCCCTGCACCTGATCTCACGTACGATATTCCGGAACGCCCCTTCGCCGGTGTGAGTGCGGGCGTCCTCTCTGGCTTCGTCACCACAGGAAGTAAAAATCGCCATTTGCTCGTTAGGACAGAGACCTCGGAGAGAAAACGGAGCGATGAGAGAGAGAGAATTCTTCACCTCGTCCGACGTGTGTGCTGGTATCCCTGCAAGTAATGACGGTGCTTGTATGTATACAGTGTTTATGTTATCTTGTGTTCCAATTACAGCTGAAGCTCCCTTTGTGTGTGATATTGTTTTCACTCTCGTGTGTGCATGTGTCGGGGAGAAAAGGGTGGAGGGAAGGGGGGGGGCAAAGACCCGTCGGTTAATCGTAGCAGTTAAGATTAACTTTAATTGTCACCGTGGGTTGCAAAAGTTCCATTAACTGACACAGACTTACTACTGCCTGCAGCTTGTTAGACACACTTTAGTTCAACACGTTGAAATGGTATCAGAAAGGTTCGTGGAAATGTGTATGCCTGTGAGGGGAATTGTATAGCTCACACGGAGTTCAGTGAGTGACGAAAAGGCTCAAATTTGGATGTTGAATGTGTTTTCTTTAGGCGATGCCGGTGTTTCATGTTGGCCCTCCAGAACACATACGGCCTATCGTGAACTTAGACTGCTGTTCAAGGCTACTTAATCACGCTATATCTATAAAATCAAAAATACATTTGTCGAAGGAATACTAAACTCTCATCTAACTTTTATAAAGAAAAAAAACAAGATAAAATGATATTTCTAATGATGATAATCATGATAAAATAATAAATGAGAAAATGATAAGAACAAAAAACTTGCCGTGATCATTCCAAGAACGATAGCGGATAACGTATCATTTCATATCAGATTTCCTCCGAAACCCGACACCTATGACGGATTCCCAGGAAGTTGGAGACAATTATAAGCTTGTTAAAAAAGACCTCATAACAAACTTGAACAGAGAATGACAACAGTAATATTGATAATAACCACGACGACAGAAGCATCAACAGTAATAAAGATAATATTGGTGATGATAGAAATAATAACGATAGTAATAACACCTCCGACAACGCCAAAAATAATAATAATTATAACAATGATGATCATAACAGTGATAATGATTATAATGATAATCATAATAACTATGCTAATGATAATGCCCTTGATAACGATGATGATAAAGACAGAATCATAATGATCATCACCAGCTTCCAAGAAATCATATCCAATGCCCTTGCGTTTTTTTCTTTCTTTCTTTCTTTCTTTCTTTTCTTTTCCTATTTTATTTAAATTCTAATTCTCTTTTATATTCGTTTTCGTTTTTATCGTATCATGATTCTTCTCTTTCGCCCGAACATTCAGCTCTTTTTTTCCCAGCCAGACATCGTAAAGGTGTTAAGTGAATTTGATATTTTTCACACGCGAGCGCCCGTCTACTCATTTATTGTATGAATATTGAGGGAGAGAGAGAGGGGGGGAGGGGGAGGGGGGGAGGGAGGGAGGATGAGAGACAAAATGGAAAGAAGAGCAAGGAACGGAGAGTGAATGAGAGAGAGAGAAAAAAAAAACAGAGAGGGGGGGAGGGGGGAGAGACAAGATGAAAGAGCAAGGAACGGAGAGAGAGAGAGAGAGAGAGAGAGAGAGAGAGAGAGAGAGAGAGAGAGAGAGAGAGAGAGAGAGAAAGAAAGACGGGGAAAGAGAGGGAAAAGAAAGGAGGGGATATGGAGGATGAGGAAGGAGGGGAAGAGGAGACACCTGAATTTTCCATATGTATTTCTTGCCAAACGAAATTTTCTCTTTTTTCATCATTTTCTTTTACAAAATATATCCCTTAGCAAACCAATATGTAATGGATTACATAACCTTTATGTGTACCAAGTCATGCATTATATGATAGTTCGTGTTGTCAGTTTGCCCACTTTGTCGACCAATTTCCTTCAAAAAGTCT
>NW_028234421.1:15242221-15244721 GCF_977035675.1 Penaeus japonicus | reverse complement strand
TTTCTCTCTCTCTTTCTCTCTTTTTCTTTCTCTATTTTTCTCTCTCTCTCTTTCTCTCTCTCTCTCTCTCTCTCTCTCACAAACCTAATATGGCTAATCCCTCTACAAGAGGGCTTGGTATATATATTAAGAACTCCATACCATCTAAAGTAATTGATGTCAAGCGTGACACATGTGCTGAATATCTCGGTGTTAGATTATTTCTTGATGGCAAAACTATCATTATTATTAATGTATATAACCCGCATGACAGTGAAGAGGTACCTAAACCTCCTGACAATATGATACATAATGATACTGTGTTATTATGTGGAGATTTTAATGCTCGTCATCCTCTCCTTGGCTCTGAGGGTAGCACCATTGGCAAAAACGGTAAGGTATATTATGATTATCTTCAACACACAAGTGACCCTGTACGTCTATTATGTCCCTTAAAAAAAACTCATTTTCTAGGGGGCAAATTAGATTATGTAGCCTTGTACAATCAGCATTATTTACCAAGCACTACAGAGGTTATCCCATTCTTAATCAGCGATCACTGGGCATTAAGTATAACCCTACCATTATGTAAAAGAGACCCACCCCAGCCACGTTTACGATATCATATTGCCACTAAATATCATGACCAATTCATTGAAAGGATTGCCTGTTGGTATGAGGACTTTGCTCCTATCAATATCGATCATTTTAATGATACACTCTGTCAGCAAGTTGGCAATATCATTAATCAACTTCACCCCAAAACCCCCACCATACATAGGTCTCCCACCTCCAGAGTCAAACGTGCACGACATCTAAACAAAGACCCTGAGATTAAGCTTCTTAAAAAATTAATACGATCAACTGTGAGTCAGCTAAAACATTTAGGAAGCAACCCCTACTTAGCTAAAGACCTTGTTTTCTTTAGTAGAAAACTGAACGAAATAATTACTCAAAAGCGAGAAGAGAGCTTGTATGCCTGGGCAGAATCAATTGACTCTACAACTCCCATGAGTAATGTGTGGAAGGACATCAATAAGATTAAAGCTAACTCATACAATGCAACACCTCATCCTCATCCAGAAACAGTAGCTTCATCTCTTCTTAACAAATGGTGTGAGGATTCTTCTCTTGATAATCTTCCATTATCCATACGCAGGTGCTCTTCCAATTTAAAACACAAAAATGAAATTGATTATCAGTGTCAATTAACAGATGATGCTGACATACCATTTACAACTGACGAACTTCTTGCAGCAATTAAGACTGGGAAATCCACTGCACCTGGGGACGATGGCATTACATATGACATTATCCGGCTCCTTGCTAAGGTACAGGCAAAGGGAAGAAATCCTCTTTTAGATCTCTTCAACTTAACCTATGCTACAGGCACTCTGCCTACCTCCTGGAAACAGGCTACCATCATTCCCATTCCAAAACCAGGACGCCCAGACGAATTTCGACCAATCTCACTAACATCCTGTCTCTCCAAAACCTGTGAAAGAATCCTTCTCACTCGTCTTCTTTATCAGACCAAAGACCAAATTCATCCATCTATCTTTGGTTTCCAGAAAGGGAAAGGAACACAGATGTGTTTAGCACAGTACCTAAATGGAAGCAAAGCACAGTCTTCATACTTCATAGACTTCAAAGGTGCTTTTGACAGAGCTTCTCCACAAGCAATTCTCCATGAATTAACTCTATTGGGAGTTAAGGGAAAGCTACTGTTATGGATAAAGGACTATTTATCTACAAGGAAAGTTAAAGTATGGTACCAAGGTACCTTTAGTGCTTTCGGTAAACTAGAGTTAGGTACCCCACAAGGGGGGGTACTGTCCCCTACACTATTTAACATACTTATGCACTCTATCTGCAAACTGAACAATGAGTTAGGAGACCTATGTAATATCATATCATATGCGGATGATATCCTCATCCAAGTCTTTGATAGGGGGAATATGTACTCAGGAGATTCAGCAAAAAGTGTGCTTCTCTTGGCCTCATAATCAACCCTATCAAAACCAAACATATATCCAGAACTCGTCAACTGCCCTATATACCAAGCTTAGGTGGACAAGTTATTGCAGGGACTTACTCCTACAGGTATCTTGGTGTTCTGGTGATTGCTCCACACCTCATGTCACGCAATTCTCGTTTCACCCAGGAAATTATTCACGATATCAAAGAACGTTGCTTGGAACGTTTAAGACCATTACAATTTATATGTAACAGATACGTTGGTGCCTCCCTCAGAGTCCTGAGGTTGATGTATATTACCTTGGTTCGGTCCGTGATTGACTATGCGAGCCCGGTTCTTAGTCTGTTACCTCCAAATGCCCTCAAACCCCTTGAAGTTCTGCAGAACAAGGCTATGAGAATTATACTCGGTTGCCCAATGACTGCCAAAGTTCTGGTCATGAGGAAAGAATTAGATCTCCCCACAATCCACAGTCGTGTTACCCAAATTAATACCGTTCTTGGTACTAGAATCTTGCAGCTCCTACCCAAACCACAGATCTCC
>NW_028234421.1:15204721-15222221 GCF_977035675.1 Penaeus japonicus | reverse complement strand
GCTACGTCTCTCCTATGCTGTAGGCTGTCGAGGTTGCCAATGTGGTGTGGTGTTCTATCTTCGATAATTTTTCTCGCTCTTTCTTGTACTTTGTCCAGGATGCTGAGATATTTGTTGTTTGCTCCTCCCCAAGAGAGGCACGAATATTCGAGTGAAGAACGTATCTGTGCCTTGTAGAGGAGTTCCTTCCCTTTACCATCCAATAGCCAGCTAATTCTTCGTAGGGATGCAATTTTCTGTGAGGCCTTTCTTGCTAAGCTCTCGATGTGGCTTTTAAAGGTCATCCTTTTGTCAAAAATTGTTCCCAATATTTCTATTTCATCTTGTGATTTAATAGATTTTCCATTAAAATTCACTTGGATGTTGCTATCAGATCTTTCGATTACCATGAGTTGAGTTTTGTTAGGAGCAAATGAGATTTGCCATTTCTCTCCCCAGGCTGAAATTTGTGCAAGCTTATCGGTGAGTCTTGATAATGCTACTCCTTGTTCTTTGGGTTCGTAGCTAAGGGATAGAGTGCCATCATCTGCAAAGGCTTTTGCTTCAGGGATGAGATGAAGCATGTCGTTTAGGAAGATGTTCCACATGAGAGGACCTAATATACTTCCCTGGGGGACTCCTGCTTCTATGTTGTAATAGGCTGAATGTATTCCATTTAGGACAACCTTCATTTGTCTGTTATGTAAATAACTTTCTAGCAGTTCCAGTAGACCATTTCCCACTCCATAAGATTTCATTTTTTCCAGCAGTCCTTGGTGCCAGACTCTATCGAAAGCTCCTTCTATATCAAGTGCAAGCACAAGGGTTCGCTTTCCATGGTCCAATGCTCTTGTCCATTCTGTTGTCATAAGCAACTGTAGGTCAGCAGCCGAGTGGTTCTTTCGAAAACCATATTGCCTTGTAGAGAGCAGGAGATTTTTGTTAAGATGGTCCATTAAACGTGAAGCTATTATTTTTTCAAATAATTTGCTCACTGTGGAGAGTAACGAGACTGGGCGGTAGTTTTTTAGAGAAGATTTGTCACCTTTTTTAAAGATAGGAACTACATTACTCTGCTTCCATGTCTTGGGCCATCTGCACGTGCTTAGACAAAAATTAAAAATTGAAGTTAGTGGGTATGATAGCTCTTTAGCACACCTCTGCAAGATCCGAGGACTGATGCCATCAGGGCCAACTGCCTTTTTGGTATTAATGTTTCGCAGCAGTTTCTCCACTTCTTCCATGCAAGTTGATATTTTGCAAATCTTTTCGCTGCAAATGATAGGCAGAATCGGTGGCTTTCTTTTGGGATGAGGAACCATCATTTTTTCAGAAAAGTGCTTGGCTAGTGCATCTGCTTTCTCTTCTGCACTTAAAGCAGTGCTTCCATCATGTCTTACCAGGGGAGCTATGGTTCCATCTCTGGTGTTTCCCTGATTATCTTTTACAATATTCCACCATAGCTTACTTCCTATTTCTCCCCTCCGTAGTTTTTCTTTCGTGTTCATTTCCCACTGATGAATGGCCCATTTCTGGATGTGTTGCATGTTGCGTACAGTTTGCTTATGAATTTCCTTGTTTCTATCAGTAGGGTTTCTTTTATATCGGATCCATGCATGGTATTTTTTCTCAGAAGCCTTTTTGCATTGAGGACCAAACCATGGTTGGTCAGAAGGCTTTGACGTATGGGTTGAATGCGGGACAAAGCGATCTTGTAGATTCAGCAAGGTGGACGTGAAGGAATTTACTTGATGGTCTACGTCCCCTTGTAAAATGTCATCCCATTTTATGAGAGACAAGGATTCTCTGAACTTAGTCCAATTTGTCTTCTCCCACTTCCAGAGCGTGCGACTGTATCCCTTCTCCCTTGTTGTCCTTAAATTAATCTTTGTTAGGATTGCCTCATGGTCTGAGGATCCTACATAGCCGATTGGACAACACTTTATAGTATGAGGAGGAAGGTCCGTGACAACTGGGTCCAGAGAAGATCCAGAACGATGTGTAGGAAAATTTACGAAGTTCTGGAGGTCATAAATTGCCATGACTTCGTCAAAGCTTGCTTGGACTCTATGCTGATTAAGATCTCCAAACAATATGATGTGTTGGCAGTCATGGTTCTTCATGAGGTAGTCGAGATTTTGCATCAGAAAATCCAGCAATAAGGTCCCTTGATGTGGCGGCCTATAACATCCACAGAATAAAATGCCCTTCTTCATTTCATCTGTAATTTTGAAAATAATCATTTCGATACCTTCTGGTAAAGAGATGTTAAGGGTCTGGAGTTGTAGGTCTGCTTTATAACAGAGTGCAATGCCTCCGCCCTGTGTATTTCGATCCTTTCGGATCCAAGTTGAGTATCCTGGAATACGTGCATAGTTTGCAGGAACTTTGTCGTCAAGGAAGGTCTCAACTGCAAAGACTATATCAGCCTTTTCTTTGTTAACAAAATGGGTAAATTCCCCAATGTTAGTGTGGAATCCTCTCAGATTTGCTGACATAATTCGCATTTCATTTTTAGTGCATTTGCCCATAATATCCTCCATTCTGTGTGACATTTTGAGGATATCGCATTGGCACTGAATATGTCAGTTGTTGATTTTGATGGATAGGCTGGATGTTCGGGAAATGATAATAACCAGTAGGATTTTGAAGTGTCTGGGATCCACTATGAATTTGAGCAAGCACTGATTTTAGTGTTGTTATAGTTTCCTGATTTTTAGTTGTGATAGCACTTACAAGATCCTTCTGACGTTGATCTGCAATTCTTTCCCGACAAGTTTCGTCTGTATGGTACTTCCTCCTGCAGTAATTACAGTACATCAATTTTGTGCACTGTTCACGTGAGTGCCCTTTGCGGTTACACACTTGGCACTTTTCCTGAGCAGGGGAAGGTTCTTTGGATCTGTGATCTTGATAAAGTTCTGTGTCCCTTACGTAGTGTTCTCCTTGAAAATGTCTTGGCTTGTAGGGCCTTTGCCTTTCAAATGGCCACAGACGTTGAGGAGCTTTCTTGTCCTTTTTCAGGGATGTATTTGGTAGGAGGCTCTTTTGTGAGTGTACAGATTTGTAATCACTCTGTTCTTTCCTCTGGGACTGAGAAGGAAGAGCCGATCTCTTTGATTGGTGTTGGCTGTCTTGAGGTGAAAATTCTTGGTTTACACCTTTTAATTTCCTGACCTCTTCTGATGCCCACCATATGTATAATTCTTCGTTTTCTTCGATTTTCTTTTCCCAGTCTTGGTCAATATTGTTTGGAAAAGCTGAGCAGGCAATGGAGCGTTGCCGTACTTGTTCAGTACTTTCGTGAGTAATGGCTAGACTGTCAATAAGAGAAACAATTTCAATAAGTGCGCTTCGCTTTTCAGTCAGCCCATCAATAATTGTTTTGAATCTCACGAGATTGGACTTAGCAGATGCTAATTCCTTCCGTAGACTTTTGACGAGGCTTACAGCTTCCCCTTGTGAAAGGGAGTTGAGATCACAATCTTCTTCCTCGTGTATTACCTGAACACCTTGGTCGTTGGATTGAGCAGTGTCGCTTTCCTGAACAAAAGTGACAGGGTCATTTATGCCAATGGACTCCCTCAGTTCACTTGTTTTTTCACAATTAAACAGGGGATCGTCACTGAGGCATACAATGTGGCATAAATTGGGGCAATTTTCTTTTAGGCAGCTTTTGTAATTGTTTGCCTCAGCCTTAATTCTTTTGCCACAAACTGAGCACCACACGACTGGTCTGTAACCAGGAAGGTTTGGTCTGTCAATCTTCCTATGTTTTGACGTGTCAACAAGTGGCATTATATTAGAGTCTGAGCCTCTGATTGGAAGCCACAGAGTAGAGAGAGGAGAGCAAAAGTTCACAGTGTTAGAGCGTTAAATAGCAGGCGAGAGGTCGGTTGGGAGATGGGCGGCGCGTGCCAGGCGGACGGTGGGCGGCGTGGTGTAGTGAGCGGTAAATGGCGAACAATCTGAGTGGGTGGGAGATAATTGCCAGATGGTTGGGAGGCCGGACTGTGTTACTTCACAAGAGGCGTATTATCCTCTCGGATCCACCGAACCTTGACAAAAATCAAGCAAAAGAGTTGGGATGAGAAAAAATGAGGAAATTGAACAGAGAAGAAAAAGATGTGACAAAAAGTCACGACGATGCGTGAGTTCCAGTTAACGGGGTTCGGGCCGTCTATATCGGGGGCGTGGCGCCAGGATGTAAACAACACTTCTGGTAACAGTCACTTACATCAAGATTCAAAATATAACTTGAATCATTGGCTCTGCTATTATATGCTATACATTTTCTGTGTAACTGTATATTCATACACCGATATGCAAAAGAACAAGCTTGAGTAAAATCTCTGGTGGCTGAGATTTTGAATTTTGTGTTAAGCTCTTACGTTGTGCGTGTCTGCGTATGCTCTCTCTCTCTCTCTCTCTCTGTCTCTCTCTCTCTCTATCTATCTATCTTGATCTTATCTCCCCGTGAGTTAGTAGTACACGTGAGAGAATGTCCACGTGGACTTTGCATATATATGCTCTCTCTTTCTTTTCCCCTTTCTCTCTCTCTCTCTCTCTCTCTCTCTCTCTCTCTCTCTCTCTCTCTCTCTCTCTCTCTCTCCTCTCCCTCTCTCTCTCTCTCTCTCTCTCTCTCTCTCTCTCTCTCTCCTCTCTCTCCTCTCTCTCCTCTCTCTCCTCTCTCTCTCTCCCTCTCTCCCTCTCTGCCTCTCTCCCTCTCTCCCTCTTTCCCTCTCTCTCTCCCACCCTCCCTCCCTCTCTACCTCCCTCTTACTCTCTCTTTCACACACCCATACAAACATATATTATACCTGTATTAGACCTCAATTTTTACAGAAAACTTCAAATGTAAACGAAATTTCTTAATTAAAGTTGAATTCAGTTGAAGTTAAACGCTGTAGATGACAGGGTTCTTAATACTTCCAAATTATCTATTCCATTGAGTAACATCAGTGAGACTATGCCATGACACCCCTTCCTAACGGGCATGAAAAAGGAAAAGTTTTCTGGCAAATGAGCTGGTTTGTCTTTCACAATAACACACACACACACACACACACACACACACACACACACACACACACACACACACACACACACACACACACACACACACACACACACACACACACACACACACACACACACACACACACACACACACACACACACACACGCACGCACGCATAAATACACACTGGAACGGACGCACTAATATACACACTCACACAAACATACAGAGATAAACACGAATATCTTATTCACCTTACACTATTGCCTACGTTTAAAGTATCATATAACATCGAAATCGTGTATGTGTGTAATTGTTGTTCATACAAAATAGTGTTAATTGCGGTAAACTTATCATCACGGAAACTTTAATTCTACAGAGATAATAAAGATGTAAGCCATTTCCCTTGCGGTTCTCTTACGTAATGGCTAAACCGTTATAACTCGTTAACATATGTTGTGCCAGCATGCAGGTTTCCATTTAATACAGTCAAATGCATTTCTTCCACAACATAATTTTGATATGTCTATGAAATGTAAATATGTATTAATGTGCGTTTTGTAGCTATGCAGTCTCACAGAAAATGTACTGTTACATCGTTTCTGGGTAAACTAATGAAGATATACTTCGGACATTGGCTCGTCTTGTGCTTCTTATGTAACGGCCAATAAGAGTCTGGATGGCTTCATTTCCCTCATTTATGAATCAAGTCATCGGGAAAGGAATATACTCATCATAGTATTTAGTATCAATGAATATCTTCCTCAACTAAACTGGCAACGTAGTATGTAGACTTTGATTAAAATAACTTTGTATACAGAAGTCTTGATTACTATGCAGCGTACCTTTTTTTATTCATTCATCAAGTTATTTTCTTTCTGTGTTTCTGTGTTAGTCTTAGAAAATCAATTGTGACCCATATCTGCTTCTAAGTATCTCTGGGAGTTTTAATTTGAATACTACTTTTTCTATAAAAGATATCTCCCCTAGACACTAACGCATTACTTGAAAACTATACCTTCATAAGATTAAGGGAATTATACTGCAATTTGACCATGATTATAGTATCACAATCGCGGAGACTGTGTGATAATTTTGTCATTATTTATAATCACTGTTAATTTTACAGTATGACACTGTAGGGATAGTAAAGTACTATTGCAGTACTAACTACAACAATAAGCTGTGATTATCCATTGTGCTCTGAGAGTAATCTGTGGTCTGACGCATTTGCTCTCGGGCGAAGGGTCGACCCGCAGAGCCGACGGCGGCGACGCTAAGACTGGATTGCTTCAGTTCAGGTTGCGAAACTTTATTGTATATTTTGATATGCTACATGTACACTGCTTTTCCCGTAATTCATATTGAACATTAAACTATCAATTTACATTATGAACTAAATCAATTTAACTCAAAAGTTGCAGGTAACGCCTTTCAAACCATGTCTCTTTTAAGTCTTAACTAGATAAATCATCGGGTCCGTTTTCATCCATGTCTCCAAGTTACATTCCCAGTTCACTGACAGACCATACTTTTCGTGTCACTGTCCCTTCTGGTTAGAAGTATCATATCCTTTTCCTTCTTGCAGTAATTCATGTACTCAGAAATCACTGCTTATATACAAGGACTTTTGTCTTCAGTTCCACCCACGGAAAAACACTCCGTCAACAGCTGATAATAGGTTGTTTTCCTTCCTCTCGCCACTCAATCGCGATATTCCAATAAGGCAGATATCCGATTGTGACGCTCCAGAACCGGACGACGCACTACCCTCCTTGCATCAGTCTCCTCACCTGTTGATTCCTGGGATAGTGAGCCCACTCTGCCCTCTTCGCCTGCAGCTTCTTAAACTTCCTCTGTGTTTCTTAATTGCAACATCTCGCGTCCCGGACGACGTCATTCATACTAGGGTCTCCGCTCCAGCCACGACACAACAAACGAAGAATTTTCCTTCTACATAAAACATCAGTCAGTAGATTTGCCTTTCCTCTTGCATTCTAATTAGGATATATATATGCCTGGTAACTTGTACTAGGCTTGTGAAAAGGTTCTATGGCTGCCCAAAATCTTTCGCCCATTGGCGTTGCAGGGTGCCTGTCTGTGCTCATAGAATTTCGAGTAACCTTCCTCCTGGTTCCATCGCCAAAGTGAACATCCTTTTTCACTGCATTGTCACGTATCTTTATTACTTCCCATGTACGGCGTGCTGATGAATCAACCTGACGATTATACTAACACCATTACGTTGCTCACTCCTTGCTCTTGTATCCCTGCTTCCGTATCTTCCTTTCTCCCTCTTTCTAGCATTCGGTTCATCCAACCAATCAAAGCAAAAGCACTGGTCATCCATCATCCCCGCCCCTATTATCATATCGACCTTTACACTCTTAAAGAACATAAGCACCAAAGTCTGGAACATAACCCTAGTAAGTGTCCTACCCATCCCATCACCTTCCTCCTTTCCTGCTTTTTTAGCCTTCCTCACACCTTCGCCGCGGCCTCATTCAAGGGGCGTTATGAGGGGCTCGCTTGCCTGGTCACATTCGGGTGTTTTATTTCACGCTGTGATTATGTTATTACACGGTCTGCGCTCGAGGCTCCGCGGAGATCTCTTGGGGCGACATTTGCGTCTGTGTGTGAGTTGGAGAGAGGGAGAGGGAGGGAGGTAGGGAGGGAGAGAGTGAGGGTGAGAGAGAGATCTAGTGTGTGTGCGTGTTTGTTTGTGTGTGTATGTGTGTGTGTGTGTGTGTGTGTTTGAGTGTGAGTAGGCATGTGTTTGTTTGTCGTCTTTAACTTCCAAAGACAGAAAGAGAGATTAAGAGAGGAGAAGGAGAGGGGGGTGGGGTAGAGAGTGAGAGAGAGAGAGATAGGAAGAGAAAGAGAGAGATAGAGAAAAAAGTAAAAAGACAAGAAAAGAGTATTTTACGGACTTCATTCCCACCACACCCAATGGTTGCAAAGCCAATCTGGCAATTAATCAATTTGCAATAGTTTCTGGGATCGATTGAGCGCAACGCATTTGCATGTTTGCATCGTTCCCCAATTGAGATGTATTCTTCCTCTTGTTTCTTCTCCTTTTACTCCTTCCATTCTTTCGTTATTGTCAATATCATTATTATTGCTATCATAAATGTAGTTGACGTCATCATTATAATCATTGTTGCAATCATTATGATTATCATAATGATCATAATATTCATAAATATTCGAAGTATATCATAACTATTATTATAATCTTCATTATCATCATTACCATTGCTGTTCTTTTATCATGATTATCATTTGAAATAATGAGGCTCCTTTCTTTGTCCTGTAAGTTCATGACTGAATGTCTGTCAATCACCTCGTGGGAACAATTTACATATTAACACAGTCTAATGTGAATTGCATATAGATAGTTATCGCATCCGTTTTCATTTGTCTAGCAATTTGCATAATTGTTATATGTTGCAAAATCTACACTAAATGGAATCACAAATCAACAAAGCTCCACGCAGAGTTACGCTTTGTTAAGCCTTTCATAAATTCGGGGTAGACCAATTATCACGATATCATAGAGAGAGAGAGAGAGAGGGAGAGAGGGAGAGAACGGAGAGAGAGAGAGACTAGGGAAAGAGAGAGAGAGAGAGAGAGAGAGAGAGAGAGAGAGAGAGAGAGAGAGAGAGAGAGAGAGAGAGAGAGAGAGAGAGAGGGAGAGAGAGTGAGAGAGGGAGAGAGAGAGAGAGGGAGAGAGAGAGGGAGAGAGAGAGAGAGAGAGAGAGAGAGAGAGAGAGAGAGAGAGAGAGAGAGAGAGAGAGAGAGAGAGAGAGAGAGGAGAGAGAGAAGGGAGAGAGAAGGGAGAGAGAGAGAGAGAGAAGGGAGAGAGAAGGGGGGGAGAGAGAGAGAGAGAGAGAGAAGGGAGAGAGAAGGGGGAGAGAGAGAGAGAGAAGGGAGGGAGGGAGGAGGGAGAGAGAGAGAGAGAGAGAGAGAGAGAGAGAGAGAGAGAGAGAGAGAGAGAGAGAGAGAGAGAGAGAGAGAGAGAGAGAGAGAGTGAAAGAGAGAGAGAGAGAGAGAGAGAGAGAGAGAGAGAGAGAGAGAGAGAGAGAGAGAGAGAGAGAGGGGAGAGAAGGGGAGAGAGAGAGAGAGAGAGGGAGAGAAGGGGGGAGAGAGAGAGAAGGGAGAGAGAGGGGAGAGGAGAGAGGAGAGGAGAGGGAGAGAGGAGGGAGAGAGGAGAGAGAGAGAGAGAGAGAGAGAGAGAGAGAGAGAGAGAGAGAGAGAGAGAGAGAGAGAGAGAGAGAGAGAGAGAGAGAGAGAGAGACGCACAGAGAGAGAAACAGACAGACAGATAGAGATAGATAAATAGGTGGATAGAGGAAGAGAGAGAGAGGGAGGGAGGGAGGGAGAGAGAGAGAGAGAGAGAGAGAGAAACAGACAGACAGACAGACAGACAGACAGACAGACAGACAGACAGACAGACAGACAGACGCATCATATAAAGATTTATGGCAGCAACAATTGTCCCTATTTCAGACACAAATAAAATTCATAACCACATAGAGGGCCTCAGCCGAGCGGATGCATAAAATCAAACAGGTGAAGTAAAATCCGGATATAATAGATTACGCAGTATCATGATTAATGTTACCAAATTTCGGTCCATGAATATATAATCTGGCAGTGGTCAAAGCTGTTACCACCTGCTCGACATACTTTCGTAAACACACAAATGTATATTCCCACACCCTTGTTTGTTTCTGTTTGCTTTCTGCTGTGTATATTTACGCGTACGAACATAAGAGGTAATTTACGTGTGTGCTTACGTTGATGTGTTTATGTATATACGATTGTGCTTGTGTGTCTGTGTCTGTGCGTATGCCGATGTGTGTGTGTGTATGTGAGTGTGAACTGCACAGTGATCCAGATTAATACAGAAAGGACTGTAGTGAGATACACTTACATTCGCGATTTCTGAAAAGCCGAATTGTCAGCCAAGGAGAGTAGCTATTCAGAACTGCTTCGAACGGTATTAAGGGTCAGCCAGCTATGTAACGGTTATTGTGGTGATACTGTGGTGGTTAGAGAGGGTTGTTACGCTGAATGTGGTTATTAGAGGAGCGAGTTTGGCCGTTTAGCTGACGGTTGTGTGACTAGACTGTTGGAGTCGGAGGGAGTTACTGTTTGCTTGAAGATGGAGGTGGTTGATGCTGAGAATGAACACCAATTAACTAATTCCTTCAGCAGGGCACCAACGTTGAAGTTGAAATGATACTGATAATTTCATCATGAAATGATATGGGATTATTATAATTTTATTAATACAGAGGACCTGCAGTGAGGACTGTCACAAAACTGACTTCAAATACGGTGTGACATTGGCAGTTCGAATTCTTTTTGATATTGATAATATCAGGCTTTTGGTTTATTTCTAATTTATTTTCTCAAACACCAAACTCAAGATCCAATTCTCGTTTTACATAAACACCCCGATACCAAAGTTAAACAAATAATCCACCAAAGACGCGAGACTGATATGAATTGCCCTCCAAGCAAGGTCATTAAACTGTGCAAGGAGATGCGTGGAGAAGTGGAGCACCTTCCAAGGAGCACTGAAGGCGGTCCTTGGTTCGAGATTAGTCAGAGGACGGGCGATGAGGCTCCTCAAGGGAAAGCCGCCTTTCCAAACGGGTGTCAATAGAGCCGAAATACTCGGTTGCACTTACAGAAGGAAGAAAATACTCCTAGTTAACAACGTGTGGTTCCTTCAGTGCTTACAAGAAAGAGCTAAGCCTAATCGTGTAAAGTTGTGTTTGGTAAAGTTCATATTAGATAAAACGCATTTAAAGGGCTGAAATTTCCCATCTTCTCGGAAATTCTCACAATAATGCATACAAGACGCATGCGCAGCTGTGCGTGTTCAACGGTTGAGCCTGTCATGAACTCACCGTCATATGTTGCCGTTAAGGTCGTTTTTCACATATCAGCGCGTTGAACTCTGTACCTACATGCCATAATTTCTTAATCTAGCCTTATAGTGTCCCCGCCGGAGACTTCCATTCATACTTTTTAACAGACCTTGAGCGGCCTCTAAATTCTTACACTACAGTTGTAATTGTACCTTCATTCACAAAATGGTTTGGATGTTCATTACCAAGCCCATTTCCTGAAGATCGCAGATGAAGAGAAGGAAGCCAAGAGAGAGTGGATACCTCTCAGGTTGATCTGTTTCATCTATTTATCAGGATCATATTTCATTATCATTATTTATTGGTCTATTTCCTTGTTCACTGAAAGGGGAGTACTATCCTCTTGTAGATCTGAAACCAAATACATCACACCCAGTCAGGCAAGTGCACTGATAAAAGGACCAAGGACCACAAATCATGATGCCCTATTAACTGAACTTTAACCAGAGGGGACGATTCTCTGACCTCAACCCCTACCCCCCACCCCCATGCCACGGGAGACATGGCAACACGTGCGAGCGAAGGACGCCACTTCGAGGTCAAGTCAGACAAAGCTCATTCAGAGGGATGACTCACAGCCCAAGCTTCCCCGAGAACAGCTCGTATTTTCTCCCTAAATGAAGTTCAATCGTCACCCCTTGCTTCAGCGAAAGGGATCTAATGCTCTCTGCTTGGGATTCTGCTCAGAGGAATTTATGGCAGGGTGGCGGATATGTGTCGATGAGAATGCGTGTGTGTGTTTGTACATACATACTTGTGTGTGTGTGTGTGTGTGTGTGTGTGTGCGTGTGTGTATGTATGTAAATGTATATATACATGTATATGATATATATACATATATATATAGATATATATATATATATATATATACATATATATGTATATATATATATATATATATATATAAACATATATTTGTGTGTGTGTTGCAATTTACCTAAATGGAAGCCTCAGACAAATCCCCTCCTGCCAACCAGAGCGACGCAAATCCCCCGCCAGCGCACGGGCCCGAACGGCGCACGAAACCTCAGGCGCCGCAAAGAACTTCCGTCGGATCCCCGCCTTGCTCTGCAGAACACTAAATCATTTTCCTCTGCTCTGACGAACGGTACTGGACGCCACGCCGCAATTTGCAGAGAGAGAAAGAGAGGGGCGAGGAGGGAAAGAGAGAGAATGAAGAGCAAGAGAGAATGCTCAAGAGAGAAGAGAGAGAACGCCCAAAAGAAAGAAAGGGAGAGAGAACAACCAAGAGAGAAAAGAGAGAGAACGTTCAAGAGAGAAGAGAGAGAGAACGCCCAAGAGAAAAAAAAAAAAAGACTGAGAGAGCAGTCCAGAGCAAAATGCAGAGAAGCGCCTGGGTTCTCCCCCTGTGGTTATAGCGGAAAATCGCCCTTGAGTGATAGGAAGATCGTTGTCTCCACACCGGCATTTAACGTCACCATACTTGTCATCGAAGACGTGAAAAAATATGTAAAACATGAAGCGAATTCCTCTTATTATATATACTCTTCCTCCTACGAAAGACAGGTATCAGTTTGGCCAGAGTCAGAGCAAGAGTTTTTGTATGTGATTGTTATATATATATATATATATATATATATATATATATATATATATATATATATATACTGTATATTTTTTGTTATCATTGTTATTTTCATCATTGTAATTATCATTACAATTGTATGACGTGGATATATTGTTGTTTTTTCTGAGGGAGAACTGATTGATTTTCTCTCTCTCTCTCTCTCTCTCTCTTTTTCTGGGACTTTATGCTGATGATTACACGCTTTGTTCTTATTTGCTTCGTTCATTCTTTATTGTATTGTGATATACCAGTGAATTATCATATTTGTGGGATATACCAGAGATTTGAAATCATATTTTCTGTTGATGATAATGATGCAAAGGTGAATGAATATAATAAAATGAAATCGAATGATAGTGAATAATAGCAATAAGATTGAGGATGCTATCTTTATTATTTTAATGATTACCATCATTATCATTATTAATATTATTATCATTATCATTATTAATATTATTATCATTACTGTCCTCATTATTATCATCAACATTATCATCCTTATTGTTACCATCATTACTGATATTATCATTATCATCATCTTGTTGAATGTAATGATAGAAAAGGTGATACTGATAAAGGTGTTAATGAAAATAAGAACAATAACAATAGACATGCTAATAATGATAATGATGCTGAAATGATAGTATCGACAATAATCATTAAAATGATAATGATTATAATGATAAAAATAACAATGATGATCGTAATGATGACAACAATAGTAATAAACATTATAATAATGGTAATGATAACAATAATGATAATGATTATCCTGATATGATAGGAACAATGGTGATAATGATGAGAATACGAAATATGATGACAATGATAATAGAAATAACGATAATGATAATAACAATAATAGGGATAATAGAATTAGCAATACTAATGATGATATTAACATAAATCATGAAAAAACAATATATGAGAAACAGAGAGAGGATAAGAAAGAGATAGTAGGAGGGAGAGAAAGAAAGAGAGATTTTGACAAGGACATTGAGACAAGTGAAGGAGGGAGAAAGATAGAGAGGGAGGGAAGGAGGAAGAGAGAGAGAAAAAAAAAGACTCTGACAGAGGAAGAGAGAGAGAGAGAGACAAAGAGAATGTGAGAGCGAGAGAAAGAGAGATGAGGGGGGATGAAAATGCTATGTAGTTTGCACCGCGCACCCAAAGGATCACTTTACTGATAACACCAAAGCACACTCCACGAGCGTAATGAAATTTTAAAATGAATACCCTTTATTAACTCGATTTTGAATTTCATGGTTTAAACTGGGTTCACTTTGTTAACTCTTTTGTATCATTGTTTTTTCCGTATTGATATCGTTTTGTTACCATTATGATTATTATTATTATTATTAGTAGTAGTAGTGTGATTAATATTTTAATTATCATTATTGTCATTATCGTTATTGTTATCACTAGTATCATTATCATTATTTTACTGTTTATGATTATTGTCATTGTTATTAAAATTACATTACTATCATCACTATTATCATTATTATCATTATCATTATTATCACCATCATCATTATTGCTATTATAATTATCTATATCATTACGTTTCATATCATTATCATTGTTGCTGTTGTTGTTACCATTACTGTTATCCTCATTGTTGTCATTATTATTTTCATTCTGATTATTGATACCATTACTTTTGATATAGTTGTTATCATTATTGTTGTATTTATGATTATCATTGTCATCATTATTATTATCGTTATTATCATCGTTATCGTTATCATTATCTTCAATATTAATATAATTATCATAGAATTTATAATCGTAATCACTATCAATATATTGACCGCTCTTGAGATATTTCTAGTCATTATCTCATCGTCATTACCATTTCTTTATCACCAATATCATCACCATAGGTCATCTTTACTATTATTATGAATATGATGATTATTATCATCAATATTGCTATTAGTTTTGGTACTGTTACCATTATAACTATTATCAATGTAATTATCAGTATTATTATTACTACCATTACAATCATTGTTGATATTATCATTATCGACATTATTGCCATCATTATCGTTATTATCATCGTCATTATTGCTTTACTACTATCCTTTTTGTTATCAACATCATTAGTAGTAGTATCATTGTTATCATAAGCGTCATCATTAATAGTAGTATCAGCATTATTGGTAATACCATCATTACTATTATAATTACCATCAGCAATTTTCATTCTTTTTTTTTTTCTCCTTTATTAATGAATCAAAATCATGCCAGTCTTACTATCTGAAAGAGTGCAATCTATTCTAGATCGTTTTCCGTTTTTCCATTTTTCCTAAGTTTCTTTCGATGGAGAACGTCCATATTCCTAGCAAGTTATTTAAAAGCTAACGAAAAAAATCTAACTTAAAGATATTTATTCAACAAGAACAAGGAGGTCATGTAACTAGTATATTGGGGGGGGGGGGCATAGAACAGGGGGATGTTGGTTCTTTTTGAAACATATGAACACAAAGAATCATATTCATTTTTCAGATGTATAGACATGTGCACGGATGAATATTCTGATGAGTCCACAATAACATAGAAACAAATGAATAATATTTTGAGGAATAAAATGTTCAGTCTGCAGTCCATAACATGTGAATACGAAAATTAAATTTCTCACCAAAGTTGCTGTGTATGACATATGAACAAACCAGAGAATTGTTCACTTTTGCAACTCTTATTTTGGTGAACAATGACAGTCTTTGTAATTCTCTTCATCTATACATTTTGAATAAAAAAAAAATGAATCGTCTTATCGAAAAAAAAGCTTTGTAATCCATACCATATAAACAAAAGTTTAAAAAATATGATCGGTTTTGTAGTCCATTGCATATGAACGCATATATTACTAAGCTACTGGGAAAACTGTTCATTTTTGCAGTGAACAACAAATGACAATATAAGTGACCACCCTGAGAACAGTTCAGTCTTGCAGCTCGCATTTTGGTGGGTGATTCCAGCCTTGTATTCTATTCGCTTCAAACAGACGGGTCGGATTAGCAATCCGTAACAAATCAACAAAGAGGAAGTTCTACACAAAAATAGGTTCAGTTTTTTTTAATTCATAACAAATGAACAACATGAAAGAGAAATATCCTTTAAAATATTCAGTTTTCAAATCCATGGCACATGCGGATAAATGAGACATTCTAAACAAAGAATTATTGAGCTCATATTTCGGCGGGGAATGCCAGTGCCGTGTGCCATTCGCTTCATGTAGACGAATCAATAAGCCTACTGCAGTGGCTGTCTGTGCGCTCCTGGGCAGCTTTTTAACGGAATGTCACCTAATATGAATGCCTGGCATACCAAGTATTGATGCTATTTGTTGTGTGTATACATAAGTATAAAAGATCTTCATGCAAACATGCACACACACACATACACATACACATGCGTTAGAGCACATACATACAGGCACGCATTCACACAATCACATACACACACACATATATAATAACAACTTTTTTATTTCATCACCAGACATGACACTGAACTTAAAGCATTACAGAGAACCAAAGCTAAACGCAATCTTTGAAAAAAAAAAGAAAAAAAAAAGATTCCAGCCTTTTTAAGAGGCTGATAAAAGTCTGGGAAGACAAGTGGGCAACTTAAACCAAGATTACGGGACTGTCCTGACACCATCGGTAATGAATTTGGTCTTGCTTCATTATGAAATGGAATGCTGTTACTAGGCATACGATAGGAAAAGGAGGAGGATGAAGATGATGTAGGTCATTGCTAGGAATCACGAAGACAAGGCTGATATCTCAGTCGGAGAAGAGTCACACCAATTAGGACTGTGACTTCGATGCTCACCGTAACGTCTTAGTTGAAGAGCACATTGATGATAATGTCATTGCCAGTGATAAGCCAGTCTTTGTTGAATCTCATGACCAAAGGCACACCGCTTGCGATTTTGACATGCAGGAGCTTCAAGTCAGTTATGATTGAGGAATCTCATGGTCGAGGAAGGATATATAAACCGAGGATTTATTTTTTGTCGATAACTGCTACAGTCGTATAAACAAAAGGAACATATAGCATGTAAAAGAGCAATGTTGATATGATCAATAACCCTTTCTGTCGATACAGGTTACAATTCAATGAAAAGGAACGTATACAAATATAATGTCAACCGTTAATAATGAGTGAATTTATTTACTATAATGTTAAAAAATGGTCAAAAGAAATAACTCATAGTGTGTAGTTCTGGTCGTCGTCGGAAAATATGAAATCGGGCTGTAATAAAGTGCTGTTATTGCGATACTGATTAATTTTACTCGTTTGTAGTAACAGGAAAAGAGAGGGAGAGAGATGAACAAAAAAGAGGGGGAAAAAACAAGAGCAGAAAAAGAATAGAGTAAGACAGAGAGGGAGGGAATGTAATTGGGCGTGTTGTTAACTCTTTTTTCCATCCTCTTATTTCAAAAAGATGGTGCTTCCATTAGTGAAGCAACGAAATTTCGCAGCGAAATTAGGTAAAAATTGATACTTGTTAAATGTCAAGTCGCAGAGAAATTATTTAAAAATAGACAAACAAAGAAGAGAGAGAGAGACAGAAATGTTGAGAAGTGGAGAGAAAGGCATAGAACAACAGACAGAAAGTAACAGATCAAGAGATAAGGACAGAACAGACAAAGGGAAAGAGAAAAAATACAACAGAAAGAAGGCTAGACAAACAGAGATAGAGAGAGAAAGGCAGAAATAACGCGAATGAGAGATAAATACAGACAGTAAGTGATAGAGAGACAAAGACATACAGACAGAGACAAAGAAATAAAGACAGAAATCACGTGATAGTAAAAGAATGACATAATAAAAGAAACAAAGAGAGAGAGAGAGAGAGAGAGAGAGAGAGAGAGAGAGAGAGAGAGAGAGAAATAGAGAGAGACAGAGAGAGAGAGAGAGAGAGAGACAAATAGAGGAGGCAAGAGCGAAGAA
>NW_028234421.1:15192221-15197221 GCF_977035675.1 Penaeus japonicus | reverse complement strand
AAAAATCTTAAAACCTCAATATTTTGGTAACTAAAGGTTTTGGCGACAACCTGTGATGACAATCTTTTGCTAGTTGGCAAGGCAATGTATTTCCTTTGTACCTGATATGGAGATAGGTGTTTCAAGTGTCCTTATATGGCTTCTTGGAATCGGTTGCTTGGGATTGTACAAAAAATGGGTCCCTTATAGAATGGTAGGCTCTGTAGCTAAAGCTTTAAATATTTGTTGATGGTGTGGCTTCCCATTTACAAAGGATCTCCCTCACTTCCTATAACTCCCAATCTTTCTTCTCCCCCTGATAGAGTTGCATTACTTCTCTGAGCTTCTTCTGACCAAAGCTTGAAACAAAGGGGTATGAAGATGATACAGCCGATATATAAGCCTCATAGCGCGTTTCCCTAGCGCGTATTGTGCATGGCATGATGCATGCCGCGTTTGGTATATTCTAGAGCGCGGGTTTCGTGTTAAAAAAAATGGCAAAGTGTGGGTGGTATTGGAACAAATCGTGGGACTCCGTAACAGGGGGGGGCTTGTGTCACGATGGTACCAGTGAAAAAAAAATTATATTTTTTTATCTAATATCTATATTGGATATATTAGGCATCATTGTACTAGACTTGGATTACAAACCCTTTTAGGAAAACATGGATTCTCTGCTGATTTTGAGTTTGTTTACCTTTTGGCGGACTTTTCGAAGGAGAGCGAAATTAAATGATTGGTAAAAGTAGTCAGGAACGTAAAGTTAAAATATATAATTAGGTGAAATATATATAAATATATATATATACACATTAAATCTATATATATGATATATTAAAGATACGCATATATGTACAGTATATACAGAGACAAAATAAGGAAGATCTATTCATAAACACACAATCCCTCTCATCCCGTTTGTTTTGATGGAGCGTAGACTGAATTACCAACGGCGCGTTCGTGAAATGGTTGTCAATTCTTTAACTAGGAACAAGTACAACGACTGATTCATACCAAAATTGTACTATCTTTTGTTAGTGCTACTTATGATTGTAGTTTCTCTTATGAATTTGTCGTTTGGACAGTGCCATTCCTCTGAAAAATGTTAACTTCGGAACGCTTGGTAAACCTGAAGCAGCTGACACAAACGTGCTACGCTTTTGCATACTAGAATACCGCATTCGTGACATGAACACGACATGGACACAACATGAACATGACATGGCCACGACACGCAGAAAACGTCCAAGAATACGGCTGTTAATGCTAATTTAAATCAAAATGGTGGAATTGCCCTCTCGTACCTCAAGCAGGAAGCAGTAAACACCCATATGTGCCCCCAACAGCATAAGAATAATTAAAACCTATGAACTGTTGATTAGCTTAGTGATTTTGAATAATTACTCGGCCCTTCAGCTGACATGTTCGAATAATCATTTTGCCCGTTTGCTTTCCATGATATTTAGTAGGATCATCTGCTTATTAATTTTAGCCTCTTGATGTAATAGCTCTTGTTTGCCGCTAGCATCTAGAAGCTGCTACATCTCACAGGCCAGTTAATAAGACCTCGATATTCTGAATGATGTTAGGAAGGATGCTGACTTCCTCAATCGTTACTTCCTAATCCTTCCTTGCAAGTCTGGGCATACTACACAATGCTACACTTAGGAATATAGCTGTTTTGATTACTAGATAAAACATTTCACCTCACAAAAAATCTAATCAATACGCCTTCATTGGCAGCTATTCGTCTCTCTCTCTCTCTCACCCTCTTTCTCTTTCTCACTCTCTCTCTATCTCTCACTCTCCTCTCTCTCTCCTTTTCATTGTTTCTTTTCAATCTCACTATCAACGCTCTGATGATTCTTGGTAATTTCTCCCTACGCGTCTGTCAAGCTTGCTTTTCACACTTCGCAGCCGGATTCCTAGAATTCCGATATATGTTCGAATACCGGATAATGAGGAATGAGAAAGATGGGTATTAACTTGTTTCTAGAATTATTCATGTTATTGTTATCTGCCTTGCCATTTCCTTGGAGACTGAGTCAAATAGGATAGGCATAAAGGAATTGGCGAGCGGGATGGATTTCTGTGTTGAAAACCTTTGGAGAAATCTGCGCCACATTTTTATTGCTTGTATTTTACTTTGTCTTCTGTTTTGCTTTCCGGATTGTTGTTGATATGTTCAGTTTCTGATTATTATTATTAATATCATTATTTTACTTTTTTTTTTTTTTTTTTTTTTCTTTTTTTTTAGTATCAAATAATATTCGAATGTACATGGCGTGGGAAATATGAAATGCTCTCTCGCTTCTGTGTGTGACATCCGAAAGAAAACTCCTTGCTGTCATCTCTTGCTGCAATCATTTCAATTGCTTTCCCCTGACAATAGATTATGCAAGAACGTAGAAAATCTTCAGAAAGGATATGGAACACAGCAGAGAAAGGATAGCTTTGCTGTTTTATAAGACAGCCTTATCACACCGCACTCTAGGAAAGGTTTTTTTTTTTTCTCTCTCTCTTTCGGGGAAATTGTGTAATGTGGAAAGAAAACATTTTTCTTTCCTTTTTTAAGAAGTGATTGTATGAGATACCGACATGAACGAGAATGAAAGAGGCTAGTATTGAATATACCTCTTTATAAACAAAATTAATCCAAACCAAATAAATCCAGCTTTAAAATGCTGACATGCTATGTAGATTTCTAAACACAATGACGTATACAATTACATGTTATGCAAATGAATCTGGGGATAAGCCAGTCGACTAGATCCCAGACTCTGACCAAAAGCTACCTAAAAAAATCCACAAAAAAAGCAACATAAGATGACAACAAGGAGATTCCCTTCGGATGCCACACACCGAAATGAGAGCGCATGTTATATTTCCCCACCATGTACATTTGCATGATATTATGTAATACTAAAGTATCAGCATTTTCGAAAACAAAGAAAGACAACTCAAATTATCGTGGAACTAAAAGAAAAACAACAAAAGGAGGGAAGTCTCCCATCAGTCAGATAGTCTTCTATATCTTGCTCAACGACATAGAGACAAACACGAGCGCTTAGTCAGAACCCTCTTTGGCACTCGAAAGAGAAATGGGCTATAACATCAATCAAAGCTTCCTGTATAAATAACAAAAAGTCATGAAAACCTTATCTTATTCACTCCTGACAGACGAGACCGTCCCTAAATCATTAATCTCGGAGAGAATGAGAGAGAAAGAGAAAAAGAGAGCGAGAGAATTAGATAGCCAGGCAGAGAGTAAGAGAGCGTGAGATAGAAAGAAAGAGAGAGAGAGAAATAGATAGAGAGTGAGAGAAATTGACGGCCAGGCAGAGAGTAAGAGAGCGAGAGAGAGACAGAGAGGGAGACAGAGACAGACAGAGATAGACAAACAGACAGACAGAGAGAGAGAGATAGACAACAGACAAGGAGAGAGAGAAAGAGAGAAATAGAGAAAGAGAGAGAGAGAAATAGACAGATAGAGACAGAGAGAGACAGAGAGAGAGGGGGGGGGCAGAAAGAGAGAGAGTAAGAGAGCGAGAGAGAGAGAAAGGGAGATAGACAAACAGGCAGAAAGAGAGAGAGAGAGAGAGAGAGAGAGAGAGAGGAGGAGGAGGAGGAGGAGGTAAAGAACAATGGAAGGCATGGAATTCAATGGCAAGAGGGGGACAACACCACGACCACTGAGGAAAAGAGATAGTTATCTAATACGTTTGTGGGATGGAAGGTGGATGATAACACCAGATTTCCGTCGGGGGAAGACGGATGAACAGCAGAACCACATGTACGTGAAATGTATTGGGAAACTGTCTCGGGTTTCCCATAAACCGACATGTTTGTGCCTTCATTTTCGCAGTATGAATGTTGCAACTCATTTTCTCCCGATTTTTTTCTTTTCTTTTTTTTTTATTCATGTCTTGTGAAAAGTGAAGAGTGAGTATTAAAAAGATCGTTTTCTAAAGTGCCATGAATATTAATAACAGTGAATCCCCCAAATGACATAGAAACTGTCATACTTAAGTTAGTAATGAAACCAGGAATGCGATAACATATAATCCCCCTTCTCGTCTAACGCATTTATCGTTACGAGACATTCACGATAAAGACCAAAGAAAACGTACACACGAAACGAAAACAGCGATAAAGATGAGATTTTAAAAAATGATAATGATAAGAAATAAGAAAAGAAAAGAAAAGAAAAAAAAAACGAGACAGAAAACATGCGCAAATAATGTGAACTTGAAGATAACAAAACAAGCTTGCAGGAACGAAGCCCAGCATTCATTCCGAGACCATATTAAGAGATATGTGACCTTCTCAAAACTCTTCCTAAAAACTTCCAGAGGAGACAACAATGTAACAGTTCTCGGAAGGGAGATTAAATATCCCGACATGCTCCCTCATATACAAACAGAGAGAAAGAGAGAGCAAGAAAGAGAGACGGGGAGAGAAAGTAAGAGAGAGAGAGAGAAAGAAAAATAATGCAAGGAAGAGAAGGGAGGAAGATAGGGAAGTGAGAGAGTGGGGAGAAGGGAAGGGGAACGGAGACATTGAATTAAGAGAAAAAAGTGGAGAAAGAGAGAGAGAGAAAAAGCGAAAAACAGAGGGAGAAAAAGTGAGCGAGACATAAAGAAGAATGGAGTAACAGAAAGAGAGAGCGAGAGAGGACAAGGAAGAATGAAAGAGCGAAGCAGGCAGGAATGGAGAGTGAGACAGAGAGGATGAGGAAGAGACATGCGTCGCGACCTAATACTCCGGTTGGCAAGGGGGGGGGGGAGTAGGGGTATGGGGTTGACTGGGAGTAAGGTCGTGAGTGTTAGTTGCTGTGAGTCGCAGTATAAATCTGTTTGTTGTTGTTGCTGAGTGGGGCGCCGTGGTAATCAGGCTTAAGAGCTACTGTCGCTTGAACAATTAATGCAACTCTAAGGCTCCATTTTCTTCATCTTTTTCTCTCTGGGAAGGAATCTAATAATACAAATACAGATCTACAGCGCGTATATAACGAGGCTTTA
>NW_028234421.1:15182221-15184721 GCF_977035675.1 Penaeus japonicus | reverse complement strand
CCTCACATGCTGATTCACCAGATGTTGCCCACTGTGCCGCTTTCCCATCGGCTTTTTTCTCGCCTGCTACCTCACGCCTGGTAACTCCTCGACCACACCTTTGGCTACAAAGAAGAGGAAGCGAAGCCTCTCCTGCACTCCGCCAGCTGACTTTAGTAGAGAGAGAGGTGTGGCCGTAACGTATTCCTTAAGGCATTGTAAATGCTACCATGATTAATGCACACATTAAGCACACAGCTAGCGTCACAACGCTCCCTCCGAGGACATTGCCGTGATGGTTATCGAAGTAATGGTTGTGTAGTTATCCAATTAAGCTTAATTATATGTGTATGAATTTTGACAATTAGATTTGTATTTATTCAAGGCAGGTTACGTTGGAAAACAAAACAAAACAAAAGCAAAATCTCTATATTTCTTAAAACATAAAATGAAACATAACTGGACATAAACTAACATCTACGAAAACAAATAAAGTGAAACATAGGAATAAGAACATCATAAAACAGCTTAGACGGTCCAGCAAAATAGATTCGAAGACTATAGAAACAGTAAATTTACTTTTTAATTAATCATTACATTTCGTTTTTCTGGCCATAAATATACACTCTACTTAACTTTTACAAGAGGTTGGGTGGGCCTTGCAGGTCGAGATGAAGGGGTGATTTCAGTCTCTAAATACAGCCAGTGTTCTGTCTATGATATCCTAAAAAGATCTGATTCTTATGTCTTGTCGCGATTGCTTAGACTCTGGTTCTTACTTCTTATTCATTTGTAACTCAATCATTTAAAATCTGTTTTGCTGGTGAAAGGTCTAAATCATATAAAAACGCAGACATAAAGAAATTAAAAATATATCTATAAACGAGAGCTTAAAACCATGAGTTAAAACTTCAAACAAATATACACAAACAGAAACACATACAAAATGCAAAAAATATCAAAATGAAGCGACTATATTAATCAAAAATTAAACAAAACGTTACATAAAACAAACAAAATACTTTAAATAGGTGTGCCATGATACACTCCTTGGAAAGGTTTGCTTCGGCAAGAGATGGCGCTGACCAACACTGAAGGGGTGACCCATTTAGAAACCCAATCACTACTGTAGCTTTTACAAGGATGCTATCTGGCTCGAAAGATCTACAATGCCGAACACCAGAACTGTATTTGGATTGAACACTACTGTCCCCACACTACCCGAGGATCCCAAGGAAAGGAAGAGGTGTTCCATTTGCACCGAGAGGGAGGACAGCAATGCCTGAACTTTCTACAGGGATTACAACCTTCCCGTCTGAATAAATGGATCTTATTACATTTTTTAAGCTATACTAAAATCGCACAACCATTATATAATAAGCCCCCCCCCAAAAAAAAGGAAGAAAAAAAAGAAACAAAAGAAAAAAAAATACACACACACACACACACACACACACACACACACACACACATATATATATATGTGTGTGTGTATGTGTGTGTATGTATGTATATATGTGTATATATATGTATATATATATGAATATATATATATATATATATATATATATATATATATACATTTATATATATATATATATATATATATATATATATATATATATATATATGTATGTATGTATGTATGTATATATGTGTATATATATGTATATATATATGAATATATATATATATACATTTACATATATATAATCATATATATATGTATGTATATGATTCTCGTTACTGTCTGCAGAGTAAACTATTCTGAAAATGCAGATAAGATACACCTGAAGACCATCCGCTAATGACTGATAACATCTCTGTGAAAAAAATGTCGTATCTATAGGTCCTTTTTGGTACATCTAGCAAAGATACATAATGACGAACCTCAATTTTTCCTTGCTCTTAGTGAATGTCAATGGATAATTACTGGTGCTTATACCAAAGCTACACGATCCATGCAATACCCTAAGTAAAAATTGCACAATGGGAACAACCAAAAAGGTGTTCTTTTCATCGGCCGTCCTGAGGACCCTGATGTTCTGCCGATTATTTCAGGTCAGATCGTCCCCTCTCGTGCCCGGGGGAGAAGAAAACCCCAGCCCGGAGCCAGCCCACAAGGAAAGAGAATTTATGATTTGTAGATGTGTATATTTTTTTACGCATTTTTATTTATTTATTTATTTATTTATTTTTCTTCTTCTTCCTTTTCTTCCTTTCAGGTAATTTTCAAGCCTACTTCTGGATCCTCAAGATATTATCCCTGTATCGTCAAAGGAGGAGAAGTTTAATCTTCATATTCCGACTTTAATTTTGCAATAAAGGTTTTAGTTTCTTAATGACAATTTGTTTTAATCACAGGGAGGATATTTCACCCCCATATAGAATGGATCACGACACGTTTCAGGAATTACATGTCTATGATTAAACTAGAATACTGTGTCTTGTGAGTGAGTGAGTGAGTGAGTGAGCGTGTGTGTGCTTTTTCAATTGAGAGCACTATACAGTAAATGCTGTC
>NW_028234421.1:15164721-15167221 GCF_977035675.1 Penaeus japonicus | reverse complement strand
TATTCATTATTTTTGATTATCATTATTATTATCACCGATAATATTATCATTGTTATTGTCATGATGATTATTGTTATCATTGGCATTATGATTATCACTATTACTATTTTTATTAGTGTTATCATCTTTATAGCCTTATCATCATTATCATTATCATCATTATAATTTCATTGTTATTATCATTTATTATTACTGATAGCAATATTGTATTTTTTCATCGCTAACATTATCATCATTATCAGTATTATCACCTTTAGCATTATAAATATCATTACCATTTATGCTGTTGTTAATCTTGTTATCATCAACATATTACTATCATTGTCATTGTTATAATTTCTATCATCATTATTATTCATCATTATCATCAAAATTAAGATTGTTGTTATCACTATCATTTTGATATTATCATTTTATCATCCTTATTACCATTCTTGTTATCATTACTATTACTGTCATCATTATCCGTAGCATTATCATTATTACTATCATCATTGTTTTTAATATCATTAATACTATTATCTTTATCATTATTACCTTGATCATTATCAGTATGATTATGATCATTATTGACATCATTATTATCAGTATTGACATCATTATTATCAGTATTGACATCATTATTATCATTATTAATGTTATTGTTGTTGTTGTTATGATCATTATAGCTATCATCCTTATCATCATTACTATCATAATTGCTGTCATTATCATAATTATTTTCATTATGATTTTCATTTTCATTATAGTTGTTACTGCTGCAGCTACTGCCGTTATCACCAGTATCATCATCATCATCATAATTACCATTCCCATCATTCCCATCAGTCACGAGGAACGATAACAAATGAAGTGGGGAGGATAAGAGGAGAAGGAAAACGAAGGAAAAACAAATTGATAAAAAGAGATGAGAAGAGAGGACCCAGAGAAACGATTTTCCAGAGACACGTAGATGAATGCCATTGAAAATAGTGACAAGAGGCTAATTGTGGTTATCATAGTGATTTTAACATTGCTATGATATGTGGTCAATAAATTAGAGAAACTATGGATTCAAAAAAGTCAGATGCATTCACGTGTATTAAGAATTTAAAAAAATAAATAAATAAATAAAAAATAAAAAAATAATAAAATAAATAAAAATTGAAAAAAGTGCTTTCCATTTATGTATGTTTGCGTGCGTGTGTTTGCTTGTTTGTCTCTGCGTTTGTGTACCTGCGTATGCGAGAGTGTTTGTTGCCACAGAGTTCAAAAAAGCAAACCTGAATCCTTACCATACTTAGCCCACGGGTTCCACTGCCACAGATGGCATTGTTTCACTCTGTTCTGAATCGAAGCCAATTCAATTATAATAACACACTTCAGCGGCCGCCGGATGATACAGATTCCGGAAATTCGCGATGGGAGCGAAGCCACAGGGCTGAAATGTGGGGAATTCCCCGGCTGTGTTATGGCCGCGCTGATGAACTGGGCTCGGCTTTCGGGTGTGTTGCTCCATTTGCATTGTTGAGGGTTTTGTGGGTATATATGTATATGTATATATCAGTATGATTATGTGTGTGTGTGTGTGTGTGTGTGTGTGTGGTGTGTGTATATATATACATATATATATATATATATATATATATATATATATATATATATATATATATATATATATATATATATATATATATATATATATATATATATATATATATATATATATATATATATATATATATATATACATATATACACACACACACACATATATATGTGTGTGTGTATGTATGTATGTATATATATATATATATATATATATATATATTATATATATATATATATAATATATATATATATATATATATATATATATATGCATAAATATATATACATATGCATATAACATATCTATCTCTCTTTCTCTCTCTATCTATCTATCTATCTTTCTATCTATCTATCTCTCTATCTATCTATCTTTCTATCTATCTCTATCTATCTCTCTATCTACCTATCTCTATCTCTTTCTCTATTTCTCTCTATTTCTCTTTTCCCATCTATCTTTATTTCTCTCTCTTCCTCCCATGAGAAGAAGAAGGAAAATCAAGAAAATGGTACAAAAGGAAAATGAATGAAAGGTAGAAGGCACGAAATAGAATCAGTATTATCAGGAATAGGAAAAGGGGAGAAAATCACATGTTCGCGTGAAAATGCAATTGTTTTTATAATGAGGATGATAATTACAACAATGATGACATTCAATGATAATGATAACGGTAATAACAATATTAACAATGATGATAAAATAATGAAGATAATAATGCTGATAAATTGATGAAAATGATAATTATACTATCAATATTAATATCAATGATAATGAGGATAATTATAATGATGATAACAATGAGAATGAATGTAATAACAGAGATGATGATGAGTCGAAATGAATAAAAGGATGATAATAATAGCAATAGTAATAATGATAATTATAAAGGAATTGATAATGATAATGATGATA
>NW_028234421.1:15137221-15142221 GCF_977035675.1 Penaeus japonicus | reverse complement strand
TGAATTTGCACTCCTATTCCCATTGAGTTTGCACTCCTATTTCCATTGAGTTTGCACTCCTATTCCCATTGAGTTTGCACTCCTATTCCCATTGAGTTTGCACTCCTATTTCCATTGAGTTTGCACTCCTATTCCCATTGAGTTTGCACTCCTATTTCCATTGAGTTTGCACTCCTATTCCCATTGAGTTTGCACTCCTATTCCCATTGAGTTTGCACTCCTATTTCCATTGAGTTTGCACTCCTATTCCATTGATTTTGCGCTCCTATTCCATTGAGTTTGCACTCCTATTCCATTGAGTTTGCACTCCTATTCCCATTGAGTTTGCACTCCTATTCCATTGAGTTTGCACTCCTATTCCCATTGAGTTTGCACTCTATTCCCATTGAGTTTGCACCTATTCCATGAGTTTGCACTCCTATTCCCATTGAGTTTGCACTCCTATTCCCATTGAGTTTGCACTCCTATTCCATTGAGTTTGCACTCCTATTCCATTGAGTTTGCACTCTATTCCATTGAGTTTGCACTCCTATTCCATTGAGTTTGCACTCCTATTCCCATTGAGTTTGCACTCCTATTCCATTGAGTTTGCACTCTATTCCCATTGAGTTTGCACTCCTATTCCCATTGAGTTTGCACTCCTATTTCCATTGAGTTTGCACTCGTATTTCCATTGAGTTTGCACTCCTATTCCCATTGAGTTTGCACTCCTATTCCCATTGAGTTTGCACTCCTATTCCCATTGAGTTTGCACTCGTATTTCCATTGAGTTTGCACTCGTATTCCATTGAGTTTGCACTCCTATTCCATTGAGTTTGCACTCCTATTCCATGAGTTTGCACTCCTATTCCCATTGAATTTGCACTCCTATTCGCATTGAGTTTGCACTCCTATTCCCATTGAGTTTGCACTCCTATTCCCATTGAGTTTGCACTCCTATTCCCATTGAGTTTGCACTCCTATTCCCATTGAGTTTGCACTCCTATTCCCATTGAGTTTGCACTCCTATTCCATTGAGTTTGCACTCTTATTCCATTGAGTTTGCACTCCTATTCCCATTGAGTTTGCACTCCTATTCCCATTGAGTTTGCACTCCTATTCCCATTGAGTTTGCACTCGTATTTCCATTGAGTTTGCACTCGTATTTCCATTGAGTTTGCACTCCTATTTCCATTGAGTTTGCACTCCTATTTCCATTGAGTTTGCACTCGTATTTCCATTGAGTTTGCACTCCTATTTCCATTGAGTTTGCACTCGTATTTCCATTGAGTTTGCACTCCTATTCCCATTGAGTTTGCACTCCTATTCCCATTGAGTTTGCACTCCTATTCCCATTGAGTTTGCACTCCTATTCCCATTGAGTTTGCACTCCTATTCCCATTGAGTTTGCACTCCTATTTCCATTGAGTTTGCACTGCACCTTCCATTGAGTTTGCACTCCTATTCCCATTGAGTTTGCACTCCTATTCCCATTGAGTTTGCACTCCTATTCCCATTGAGTTTGCACTCCTATTCCCATTGAGTTTGCACTCCTATTTCCATTGAGTTTGCACTCCTATTCCCATTGAGTTTGCACTCCTATTCCCATTGAGTTTGCACTCCTATTCCCATTGAGTTTGCACTCCTATTCCCATTGAGTTTGCACTCCTATTTCCATTGAGTTTGCACTCCTATTCCCATTGAGTTTGCACTCCTATTCCCATTGAGTTTGCACTCGTATTTCCATTGAGTTTGCACTCCTATTCCCATTGAGTTTGCACTCCTATTTCCATTGAGTTTGCACTCGTATTTCCATTGAGTTTGCACTCCTATTCCCATTGAGTTTGCACTCGTATTTCCATTGAGTTTGCACTCCTATTCCCATTGAGTTTGCACTCCTATTCCCATTGAGTTTGCACTCCTATTCCCATTGAGTTTGCACTCCTATTTCCATTGAGTTTGCACTCCTATTCCCATTGAGTTTGCACTCCTATTCCCATTGAGTTTGCACTCCTATTCCCATTGAGTTTGCACTCCTATTCCCATTGAGTTTGCACTCCTATTCCCATTGAGTTTGCACTCCTATTCCCATTGAGTTTGCACTCCTATTCCCAATGAGCTTGCACTCCGATTCCCATTGAGTTTGCACTCCTATTCCCATTGAGTTTGCACTCCTATTCCCATTGAGTTTGCACTCGTATTTCCATTGAGTTTGCACTCCTATTCCCATTGAGTTTGCACTCCTATTCCCAATGAGCTTGCACTCCGATTCCCATTGAGTTTGCACTCCTATTCCCATTGAGTTTGCACTCGTATTTCCATTGAGTTTGCACTCCTATTCCCATTGAGTTTGCACTCCTATTTCCATTGAGTTTGCACTCGTATTTCCATTGAGTTTGCACTCCTATTCCCATTGAGTTTGCACTCCTATTCCCATTGAGTTTGCACTCCTATTCCCATTGAGTTTGCACTCCTATTCCCATTGAGTTTGCACTCCTATTCCCATTGAGTTTGCACTCGTATTTCCATTGAGTTTGCACTCCTATTCCCATTGAGTTTGCACTCCTATTCCCATTGAGTTTGCACTCCTATTTCCATTGAGTTTGCACTCCTTTTCCCATTGAGTTTGCACTCCTATTCCCATTGAGTTTGCACTCCTATTTCCATTGAGTTTGCACTCCTATTCCCATTGAGTTTGCACTCGTATTTCCATTGAGTTTGCACTCCTATTCCCATTGAGTTTGCACTCGTATTTCCATTGAGTTTGCACTCGTATTTCCATTGAGTTTGCACTCCTATTCCCATTGAGTTTGCACTCCTATTCCCATTGAGTTTGCACTCGTATTTCCATTGAGTTTGCACTCCTATTCCCAATGAACTTGCACTCCTATTCCCAATGAGCTTGCACTCCTATTCCCAATGAGCTTGCACTCCTATTCCCAATGCGCTTCCACTCCTATTCCTAATGAGCTTGCACTCCTATTCTCAGTGGGCTTGTAATCCACTTTGCATAAAATCTTGAACTAGGTCTATGAAATCGGAAAATTGCAGAATTCCATTTTCATCAGAGAAGCCATGAGCCAAGAGGTGAAAATAGTTCTGTCCGTCCTTATTGACGGAGAATGAAACAAAATCAGGCTAGGTACTTCAGAAAAGTAGTAAGACTTCATGCCAGATAAAGAGACCAGAAAGGTGATCTTTGTTTTAAGAATAACCTGTAAGCAGGACATTGAACACCAAATCGAGGTATAAAATGTTTCATAGATTATACAGAGGCTTTCGACAAGGGCTAGCATAAGAAATTCATCGAAAAGCTCGAATGGATTTAGAACTAATTTATAATTTGAATTGGAACCAGATAGCGACAGTAAAGGTAGAGGAACAGCTCTCGGAATGGATTTCCACCAAAAGAGGAGTGTGCCACGGAAACGTCATTGCAACTGGCATTTTCAACTTGTACAGTGAGTATATCTCAGAGCCATCTAAGGGTCTCCTCATTGGCGATGTTAACTTCAACAATTGGAGGTATGCTGATGTCAGCAATTGCAGGCAGTATTAGATAATGCTGTAGAAGAAACCGAAAGACTGGTTCTCAGCATCATCTACGGAAAAAACGGTCATTAGTCGTTCGTTAGTAAGAAGAAAAAGAACCCTCCGTGATATCTCTAAGAGGGAACTCACAAAATCAATCAAAAATAAATTTTCACTTCCTTTAAAAGTCTTATAGCATCTGATACAAGATCCTATGGCCGAGACCAGGAGTAAATGGCAACCATAATAGCACGACAACTAGAAATTCTAGGGAATTTTGTTCGAAAAGTGAAGCTGAAGGGCAGAAAAGTTCCAGAGGCAGATGTTGATATATATATATATATGTGTGTGTGTGTGCATGTGTGTGTGTGTATGTGTGTGTATGTATATATATATATATATCCTCAAAGAGGAAGGAGGATCAGGGCCAGGAATAGATGAAGTATTTGGCTCTTGCAGATATAGAAATCGATGGCAAGTCATGGCAGCACAAGCCTGCAACAGACACAGTACTTAAACGAAGGCTATACTACTTGTAGCAGTACCACAAATTTCTTGAAACATGTGAATAATCACATGACAGTATTTTGGATGTTTTGATTTCTGAACATTCATTTTATGTTACACAATCCATTTGAAATTTGTTGTTGTTTTTTTTTTCTCTCTCTCTCTCAGTATTCTTAGTACACTACGCTAAAAAAAAAAAAAAAAAAAAAAAAATACATTCATAGCCTTCTATACTACATGCAATTTTAAGGCCCTGTATACACGAGGCGCTTCCAACGCGCATTAGCAAACGCGGCGTTAGCAAAGTCAATGGTAGACTATGGAACCGGTCACACGTGACGCAGCGTTTTGCCTGACGCCGCGTTAACGTCGGGGTCCCTTGCTAACGCCGCGTTTTGAAAGCAGCGCACTCTCTATTGACTGGGCTGCTACCAATGAGGAGAGAAAATATGCATTACTATGGCAACCCCTAGGATACTCCACGTGGAGGAAGTTTTAAATCACTTGACACGCACACAGCTCTTCAGTCCCATCACTGGCAGTCATGGAGGAACAAAGGCTTGAATTAATAGACACTGACCTTCTTATTAATGAAATCGTAAAACGTCCAGCCATAAGGGATATGAAGTCCCCGGACTATAAAGATAGAAATTTGAAGAAACAATGTTGGGAAGAGATTGCAGATATCTTCTGTAGTTCAGGAGAGGTTAAGGAAAAACATGCTATGGGTAAGTTAACAGAATAACTTTATGGCACAGACACATATAACACACGCACAAACACAAGCGTCGTGTTAACGCCGCGTTTGAAAGCGCCTCGTGTGAGCGGTAGTTTCTAACGCCGCGTTTGCTAACGCGCGTTGGAAAACGCCTCGTGTAAACAGGCCCTAATGCTTTGATATTTGCAGTGTGTTGTGGGTCCTTCCTTTCTTTCATGTGATCCCTAATTACGTGGCCTTTAAGTTTCTAGTGATCTAAATATCA
>NW_028234421.1:15102221-15112221 GCF_977035675.1 Penaeus japonicus | reverse complement strand
ACAGCAGCAGCCATAGCACTGGCTACACACTACATTTCCGATTGCGAATTATATGTATTTGTATTACATTTTTTTTTGATAAATCATCATCACTATGGCATAGAACTCATGATATGTCCATAATGGCAAATGGTCAGGGTCCAAATCCATGACTTTAAAACCTGAAATGAAAACTCATAATCGAAATTATATAGACTGATATTCATCCTCCACCCCATGGGAATAGGGGTTTGCCTCCATTGATCCTGATGGAGCAGCAAATATCGGTGTCTTAATTCCTCCTATTCAAGAAAAGAAATTGGGCAAATTTAGACCGATGCTGAATCAGTAGCAACATACCATGCCATAGGGAAAAGTAATGAACAGCCGCGCCACCTTGCAGGCTTTACTGAAAGCAATAGTTCACTCTGTAGGCTCATTGCATTTAGTCAGGAGAACATGGTACATAAAGGTATCCTGTACCAATTCCCTAGACTATTCGAATAGTGTATGCCAGTGTCACTGTACTGGATACCTTCTCATATAGGAATATCATCCAGTGACATGAATGACAAGTTAAACGAATCATGACTCTCCCATAGAAACCCCACTTTGCAACACTATCATCTCTTAATTAAAGAGAAAATTATATCAGCTGACTAAGAGATAAAAATGAACAAGACTGGACATGGCATCATCTGGTATGCTGAAAGTATAGCCAGATATGCACAAACCCTTTGAATTCTACAATGGTCTATCGCGGAAGATGCATGTTACACTGGCCAGACTAAGTATATAATATCAGTATACAATATCTCCAGGAAACGGATTTGGAGACAAAGATAAATTCATACCATCACTGTACCAAAGCATCACCCTTCCGAATTTGCTGTTCGGAAGCTGCAATCTATCGATCGACTGGTAATTTTTGACTATAATAATCCTATTAGATCCAGTCTTGTCTTCGATATGATTAGTGATATAATTTTTTTTTACCGACTCTCTATCTATCTCTCTATCTATCTATCTCTGTCTCTTTCTCTCTCTCTCTCTCTCTCTCTCTCTCTCTCTCTCTCTCTCTCTCTCTCTCTCTCTCTCTCTCTCTCTCTCTCTCTCTCTCTCTCTCTCTCTCTGTCTCTGTCTCTGTCTCTGTCTCTGTCTCTCTGTCTCTGTCTCTATTCTCCTTTCTATCTCTCTCTCTCTCTCTCTCTCTCTCTCTCTCTCTATATATATATATATATATATATATATATATATATATATATATATATATATATATATATTTCTCTCGCTTTCTCCTTCTCCTTTTCCTCCTTCTCTTTTTCTTTATCCTTCACATTCTTACATCTATTTCACATTATACAAGAAATATCTTTACAACGTAATGGTCCGAATTTCCATTCCTCTTACATATAGGTTGCCTCACTGTACCGCATAATCTCTTTCTGTTCACTCAACTCACAAAACATCGCCCAAGTGTTAATTTTTTGTCGCTCTTTTTATTTGATGCATTATTACAAAGTCTATCTTCTCTGTTCCATTATCGTCTTCTCTTTCTGTATATTTCTTTTCTTTTATTTTCTCTTTCTATATATATCTTTCTATTCTCTGTTCTCTTTCATTCTCACAACTGCATATTTCAGTACGTTATGTTGATTCTTTCTCTCTCTCTCTCTCTCTCTCTCTCTCTCTCTCTCTCTCTCTCTCTCTCTCTCTCTCTCTCTCTCTCTCTCTCTCTCTCTCTCTCTCTCTCTCTCTCTCTCTCTTTCTCTACCACTTCTATTTTTTTTCAGCGTGATTTTTCGACTCTTGTTAGAAAAAAAAAATATTTTCGTCCACATCAAATCGTTTCGCTTTAATTTCTTCCAGTTTTCTCGAGCGCCGGTCTTTTTTCTGTCCTCCCCCTCTCCCCCTCCCCCCCTCAGACTCCCCCTCCCCGTCCTCAATCCCCTTCGTCTCTCCGCTTAATTGGAATCATTAAAGACCGAAAATAAACTCCAAAATCCCACAAAAGAAAAAAATATATATATATAAATAGAAATCAAAAAATTACAAAACGGTTAGCTCTTCAGGTCTCTATTATTTAGTTTCTATCTTTATTCGGATTTATTATTACTATTGTATTATTTCTTATATTCTCGTCGTTTGCCTCGTCTAGGGCTTTTTGCATGATGGCAATACGTTTTGCCGGGGAGAGTACTTCGCCATTGCTCGCCCGAAATGAGCTTCCGGTGACATAACGAACTTAGGGTCTTACCATTATCATTATTTTTGTTGTTCTTATCTTTATTATTATTATCATTATTATCATCATCAGTATTGTTATTTTTCATTATCATTACTATTGTCATTTTTAGCATTACTTTTGACATTACTATTGTTATCATTGTTATTATTATCAGCAGCAGCATTATTACTACTATCATCATTATCATTATTATTATTGTTATCATTATTATTGTTATTATCATTATCAACATTATTAAAATTATTTTCAACATTTTCAGATATGTGCAGGGATGCGAGTGTGAGTGAGTGATTCTGTGGCTGTTTCTGTGATATATTTGTATTGTAAATGTAAACATAATTATCCCATCTTCTTCACCCCATCTCACTTGTAATGATCTCTTATATCATCTTGTTTGTATCCTCCTGCGACTGCAAGGTATAGTATGTGAATTATTATGACGTATGTTTATCTGCAAAGTAGATCTCAATATAAGATCCCTTCAGACATGACCTCCGTAGAAGACTGCTTGGCTGAAGCACAAGTATTCAAGTGTCCCTTTAACATATAACAACCAAACCTAATAACACTAATACTCAACAAGGTTCCGGAATGTTCGCAGAAATCTAGAATCTCCACCGCCCCCTTCTGGCTTCTCTCCTTTTCCTTCCACACGCTACGATGGAAGATGATGGTAACAGTAGGAAAAATGATGATTGCCGTAGAGAGACTTATCAGGGGACCGAAGTCTACATAGCCCTCTGTGTCCTCTCTTGGCTGAAACGCATTGGGATGGTGTAGCATTGGACATGAGGCTGGGACATGTATTTGGTTCTTCTTTCCGCATAAACCATAAACCAGGTAAACCACATGGATAGATACCATACCGGCACCTCCCGGTATGGTATCTTTAACTGTCCATTCCTGAGAAGGATTAGTATGGAACGTTCTTTCCAGTTACATGAAACTAAGACGATAAGGGTAAGCTTGTTATAATCTACAATTTTATAATATCATGGGATGAAAATAGGACATTGATCGAATAAATATTGCTAACATCTAAGTAAACGAAGATAATTCAAAATTAGTATAATCCGTATATATATTAGGAACTAATTAATTTACACGATAATCATCTTCAGCCAAGTACAAGAGATGATAGAAGAAAGATTATAATTAAAGTTAGAAGAGACAAAAAACTATAGTGCTGAGTAAAAAGTATCATAAGAAGACAAGGGGAAGTATTATGATCTTCAATATGGTTAAAGCCAAAAAAAAATATAAGAAAGTATGAAGTAAAAACTAAAACTTATTATGGGATGTGCAATTTTAAACTGAACAAGGATGTAGAAATTGTAACTAAAGCCACACAAAAAAGTTAGTTAATTGAGAGAGAGAGAGAGAGAGAGAGAGAGAGAGAGAGAGAGAGAGTGTGTGTGTGTGTGTGTGTGTGATTGTGTTGCTGTGTGCGTTCGCTAGGGTACTTCGATAATGGCAACTTTTGAAATGTCACTGTGACTGTACATAAATAGGCTCCATATATCATAAATATGAAATGTGAAAAAAATCAGCTTGATCTGATAACGTTTAGGGGTTGCACTTTCCAATTTAGATATTACGCATTTCCGCGGAATTGGGGCCGCGCAGGCGGACGAGATCCACGCAACTCGAACTTCCTCGCTGACCTTAGGTGATCAGAGTTCCATTCCGAATCATAATCAAATTCGTGTCTTTAAGTGCAACAAGTTCATCGCTGACCTTAGATACCTAAATATCGCATATAACAAGTTCCTCGATGACCTTAGAAACCCAAATTGAGGTCGGAAATCTTTCAATACTTCTAACTCCTCACTGACCTTAATGGCCTACAAAGTAATGCCCGTGTTTCTTCAATAAGCATATATATGTTAGGTCATGAATAACATTATTATACTTTTCATCAAGCTTCTGTTGTGTTGCTATGTGTTTGTGTGTTTCGGGATGTCTCAAAAAAAAGTTGCGAAGTGGTAGTGAATCTGTCATTAAGGAATTTGGCCAAAGCAGTTTTTTTACCATTAAGGCCACTCACAAAGGTTGATATTTTGGCACGATATCATTCGCTGAAAGTGTTTGATGAAAATCAAAACGTTTCTGGATGACAAATTGCTTCGAAACTTGTGACTCAAATTAAAGAATTATATCAGAAATTTGGACTGAAGACTATTACTAAACTAAATGCCTCATAATTATAATTAAAGTTAGGAGAGTCAAAAACTATAGTGCTGAGTAAAAAGTAAGGAATATTGTTATACACAGGAGAGTTTGAAAGCTTTGTTTATTGGTACTGAAATCGTATCTTTTAAAGCCAAAAGACAACCGAGAGAAGTGCTACAAGAAGACATTGAGTGACGTGAAGCAAAGTTAAATGGTAGTGCTGGATCCCTTGGTTTTGTTGACCGTAAAGCTGCTAAAAGGAAGGCAATAATGCAACAAATTTTATTGGACTCCTGTCGTGGAAACTGCATTGCGGTGGAACGTCTCCAGTTAAGCTGTACAGGAGATACTGATGTCCTTTTCTCTAGTAGTAGGTCTTGACAGCAGATTGATTCCTTTCAGATACTACCATATTCCGCAAGAAAAGGGAGGCAACTACTGGTAAAAGAGATGACACTCTAGCTTCATTGAAGGCAAGCTGCGATGCATATGTGTTACAATTTGATGGGAAAAAGACCGATGAAGCCGTGCTGATCTCTGTCTTTCAAAAATCATCCAACTAATAATTATCTTAAAGTTCAACTTTAATATAATGAACTCGAATCATATATATAGATATAGACATCTTAGATATAGATATACATATAGACATCTTCATTGAAGTCAATGGTATTACCTGTTACTAATTATTCCTCTCCCATATCTTAGGTAAAAGACCTGGTGAGCATCTGGCAAATCTGCCTTTGGACCACAAGAAAGCTATTGGGCTAGTGTGCGATACAACGACTGTTAACTCTGGCACAGAAAAAAGGAGGGTCTTGCTTCTGGTACCAGGAAACAACAGATTCGCGTTGCTTCGTAGTGATGTGCCGAATTCATTCCCAAGAATGCATTGCCGGGGAAGCTCTTAAGATGTTGAATTCTGCACTTTTCGGTACATCAACCTGTGAGATCGGCTCTTCTTCAACGGTGTCATCTTTAAAAATAATGTCATAACCTCAGGGAATTAACAGAAGTGATTGATTTTTTTGAGGATGTAAATGATGAGGCCCTTTTTAAGTGGCCAATTGACATTGATGCCATTGACGAGGAACCACTCATGAACCACATGACAGACTTGCAAAAATTATTTTGTCTTCTTGTGTCCAGAAAAGAATTTTAAAAACATGATATTGCTAGGAAATATGTGCCAGTTGGTGTTAGGTGATTAGATCATTTGTGTTCCTTATTGCATGTTAGTATATCACTTGATGTTTTACTTGATAAATTAGTAAGTATTGAAAATGTTCATTTGCCTTCCAAGACAAAAGTTGGCTTGAAAGACAATCTTATTAGATGCTTGAGGACATTGCAAAAAGGTATCTTAGAGTTCTCCAAGATCCATTTACTTTGCTGGCGAAAAATTGTCATTAGTAACGGGCCGACAATATTTCAGACAACAGTTGGAATATCTCAAATGTATGCAGAAGTAGGAATCAGACTAAGGTTTGACAAATCCTACTTTGCATGCATCAATAGACATCTTCATAACGAAGATGGCATTTCCATGCCACTTTCTCACAATGCTGACTGCATGCATGAGGTATTTGGTATGCTGAAAATGGGATTGGAAAAAGGCTGGATATACAAACCAGCCAAGCTGAAGAATCAAATTCGGTACAATTTTACCGATGAGTATTCAACCTCAGCATTAGTCCCAGGTTTTTCAGAAAGAGTGTTTAGTCCCACTTTGTTCTATTATAAACGGGAAAATATAAATAAGATATGCCATCTCTATGGTCAAGGTAACCACTCTGTATGGGAGGCTAAGAGTGTACTAATTCCCGGCCATAATCTTCATGATTGGAGACATGAAGCGGTCCCGGGACATCAATACCCTTGTCTCTATATCAAATACACGGCAATTACGGAAGAGAGTGAAAGGAAATGTGAATAAGGGAATAGAATATATGTGAGAAATTGTTGCATGTTGTAGATATTGCCAATAAAAGATGTTTCTAATTTGTAATATACTTTCACCATGTGTAATATTATGCTTAATTGTAATAAAAATAATCCTAAAAGCTAAAATCATACTATGCACGATTAAATAAAACAACATAATTTGAATACACCGTTAAGTAATTACTACTAATATGACGAAGAAAATATAGAAAACGGGTGATTTCACCCCCGACTAAACTATTTTTGAATCTTTGTGTTAAAAGCGTAATAGGTAAATATTGATAAAAGCAAAAAAAATGGTATTACTAGTCAAGAAAAAATATATGGAGTCTACTCCTGAACAGTCCCTATGAATTTGAAGGATTTTCCAAAAATCACCAATTATTGAAATACCCTAGTGTTCGTGCGTGTATGCTTGTATGAGTGTGGGTGTGTGTGCGTGTGTGTGTGTTCGTGCGTGTATGCCTGTGTGTGTGTGTGTGTGTGTGTGCGCGTGTGTGTGTGCGAAATGAAAAGTTAAAGCAAGCTGATCTGTGTTTTCTTCGGCTAAAAGATGAACAATGCTATTAGCTTCGGTCGGGATCTTCAAGAAAATAAGACCCCCTCCCCATTCCTACCCCTACCCCTACCCTCACCACCCCAAGTCCTTCTCCAGCCTCGGCGATAAGACCGAAAATAAACTCGGGCCTCAAGTCTTATCCAAAGTTGGAGGATCAACATATTTGCGGACGTGCCGAGTAATCCTCTTCGTGATAAAAGGATCGGATTTCGACGTCGCTTGAAAGGGATTTGGGGATTCGCCTTCGATGGCGCGGTTTGCGCCAGGACGCCGCGACCGTTGGAAGGGGATTCCTGGAACGGGCTCTCAGGTGGCGTCGCTCGCTTGCCTCTTCTCGCTCTCTCTATTTCTCTCTCTCTCTCTATCTATCTCTTTCGCGCTTTCTTTCTCTCTATCTATCTATCTATATATCTCTATTCGATCTCTCTGTCTTGCTCTCTCTGTCTTGCTCTCTCTCTCTAACTTTCTCTCTAACTCTCTCTCTCTCACTCTCGCTCTCGCTCTCGCTCTCGCTCTCTCTCTCTCTCTCTCTTTCTCTCTTCTCTCTCTCTCTCTCTCTCTCTCTCTCTCTCTCCCTCTCTCTCTCTCTCCTCTCTCTCTCTCTCTCTCTCTCTCTCTCTCTCTCTCCTCTCTCTCTCTCTCTCTCTCTCTCTCTCTTTCTCTCTCTCTCTCTCTCTCTCTCTCTCTCTCCTCTCTTCCTCTCCTCTCTCTCTCTCTCTCTCTCTCTCTCTCTCTCTCTCTCTCTCTCTCTCTCTCTCTCTCTCTCTCTCTCTCTCTCTCTCTCTCTCTCTCTCTCTTTCTTACAGGCTATGACATGCGCGTGTTTTTGTAATCAAAGTTTTCATTCGCTGGTTCTCTCTCTCTTTTTATCTTTCTCTCGTTTTAGCTCTCTCTCTCTTTCTCTTTCTCGGTCTTTAGCATTATTTCTTTCTCTCTTTCTCTCTCTCTCTCTCTCTTTCTCTCTCTTTCTCTCGCTTTCTCTCTCTCTCTCTCTCTCTCTCTCTCTCTCTCTCTCTCTCTCTCTCTCTCTCTCTCTCTCTCTCTCTCTCTTCTCTATATATATATATATATATATATATATATATATATATATATATATATATATATACATATATATATATATATATATATCTATATATATATCTATATATATATGTATGTATATATATAAATATCTGTCTCTCTTTCTTTCTGTCTCTCTTTCTCTTTCTTTTCTCTGCCTGCCCATCTTTATTTCGGCCTATCTCTATTTCCCTATTCTTTATTCCCTTTCTCTCTTTCTCTCTCTCTCTCTGTCTATCTATCTATCTGTATGTCTATATCCCCCCCACCTCTCTCTCTCTCTCTCTCTCTCTCTCTCTCTCTCTCTCTCTCTCTCTCTCTCTCTCTCTCTCTCTCTCTCCTCTCTCTCTCTCATTCACTCTCTCTCATTCCTTCTCTCTCTGTCTCTTCCTCTCTCCCTTTCTCTTTCTCTAGATAGAAGGAAGGAGAAAGCGAGAGCAAGGGGGAGAAGGGGAAATAAACAGACAAGTAGATGGTCGTGAAGAGAGTATTTCCTGTGCAGATATATAACACGTATCTAGCGACACATGTCAGGAGCATAGAACTTCCTTGTTCTCTTTAATTTCTGTCCGTGTACAGGACATCCATAGGCGCATCTTAAACACGACCCTTCCCGTACACAAGAACACGATCCATAAAGATGAAACTCAACAATACGTAAGAACAGAAGACTTCTGAAAGATTGGAAAAAAAGATTGAAATTTAGACAAAGAGGTTTGGATCCACCTGCCCGCTTCTTCACGGAATCATGATCGAAGAGACGTCAGCGATGAGCGATTCCGTCTTCGTTCAGGGGCTTGCGACTTGGGCGGTGACAGGCAATCTTCTTAAAATCCCTCGCTCTGTCTGTCACGCCCTTCTTGCACCCACGCCTCACGTTCTATCTGTCTGCATTCACTGCCCTCACTCCCTGTCTCTCTCTCTCCCTCTCTCGGTATCTCTCGCTCTTTACCTTTTTCCTTCTCTCTTTATCTCTCTCTCTCTCTCTCTCTCTCTCTCTCTCTCTCTCTCTCTCTCTCTCTCTCTCTCTCTCTCTCTCTCTCTCTCTCTCTCTCTCTCTCTCTCTTTTCCTCTCTCTCTCTTTCTCTCTCTCTCTCTCTCTCTCCGCGTGCGCGCGCGCGCGTGTGTGTGTGTGTGTGTGTGTGTGTGAATCTATATATTCCTATATAACACATGTGCATCTGCTATGCAAGTGGATTGCGAGAGGGAATAAAAGGAATGTTTCTTGGATGAAATATCTTGGTGGTGAAAGTACTAAGGGAAGAAAGAGAGGGCAGGCTAGTGAAGGGAACAGCTAAAAGGCTGGCATTCAGAAGGGCAGATAGTGTTCAAATTTTAACAAAAATGCCGGAAATTACTTTGGTGAATAGGTATTTTAAGGAAAGAAAAAAAAAAATGATTTATTAGAGTGGAGGAAATTGCACACATGTGAACTATATCCTCTCGAGGAAATGCAGTCTGAACAGACACAGACTGTATGGTGGTGGTAGGATGGAAGTCTGTACGATGACTTTTGAGGCGAAGAAAAGGAAGAGAGCTGAATCAAAGATAAGATTGAAGTTGAAAGGTAAAAATTGTGTCACCAAATTCAGGCCGGAGGTGAAATAGGCGCAGGGTGGTAGTGAAGTGGTGCTGGACGACAGGACTCTGAGAAGTATTAGAAAAATAGCTAGGAGGGTGCTTGGTGTGGTTCTGGACAGAGGAAGGAAGGCAAGGGGACTTGGTGGTGAGACGGGGAGGTCCAGGAAAGCATAAAGAGGAAGGTGTTGGCGAACAAGAACTGGGATAGTCAGAGACACGAAGAAAGTAAACAGGTATAGGGAGATGCGACATAACACAATAGAGGGATGGCGAAGGCTAAGGAAAAGGCGTAAGGAGACTAGTCAGGTAAAGGGACTGAACAGGAAAGGATGTACAGCAGATTAAGGTAATAAAAGAAGCAGATGGAAAGGCCCTGGAAAGCTAGGAGTGTGTTGAGAAGGTGGATGGAGTACTTCGAGAAGCTGGTGATTGAAGAAAATGAGAGGGAGAAGAGT
>NW_028234421.1:15082221-15084721 GCF_977035675.1 Penaeus japonicus | reverse complement strand
GCCTCTTTCTTTGCCTTAACTGCTGCTTGCACTTAATCGTTCCACCATCAAGTTTCTTCATCTTCTGGAGGCCCTTTTCTCTATGATTCAGTACTTCCTCGCCCTCCGCCCTAATTGCTTTGCTATTCACTTCCCACCATTCTTGCAGTCCCTCAGATGGCCTTGATCTGTCCAACACTTTCTCTTTAAATTTTCGATTTAACTACTGATCCTGTCATCTCCACCATTGGGCTTTTGGCTCGACCTCGACCATTTTCCGCCCTTAAATTCCTTGTCTAGTGCCAATACTTTGTGTTGTGTTACCACATTTTCTCCATTTACTACCCTAAAATTCTTTATTTACCTCAGGTGTCGCCGTGGACACATTAGACGAAAATCAATCTGACTTTCTCTTTCACCGCTTTCTTCTTTCTTGTAGGTCAGAATCTGGCTATTTCTTTTCTGAATGACAGTGTTACTTATAGCCATATCAAATGCTATAGCACATAGTGCACACAATGTTTACTATTTTTGTCTAATCACAGTTTGACGTTCATTACCCAGTCATTTCTTTGAGATCTCTTGATAGCACAATCATTACTCCATTCCTTCCTTGATCATTTGCTTGATCATCCCTTGCCTTATTGCCAACTTATCTTGTTTCCTGGACACACAAATTCTATCCTTCTCCTGGCTACCATGTCTGCCACCTCTCTCCCTTCCCAGCCATTGCCTCCACTCTTAGTCGGGCTAGCTTCTTTAGCCTGGCTCGCCCATAGGCTAGAAGTCCTTGTGCATTTCCCACTAGAGGCAGAAGAGGCTCCTGCGCGTCGCTTACGGGGGACGAGGCTTGCTGTTGTAGAGGTACTGTCTTAGATCTGGCAGACTTTCAATGGCCGGATGCCCCTCCTGACGCCAACTTTTACCATTTGCTGGCTTGCACCCCTATTGACTATATACGTGTATGTATATGTATATGTGTATATATATATATATATATATATATATATATATATATATATATATATATATATATATATATACAAATACACACGTGCATGCACAAACTTATATATGTAGATATATCTTCTATTTCTTTCAGCTGCTCCTTTCGGGGTTGCCACAGCAGATCATCTTTCTCCAACGCACTCGGTCTTCTGCACATTCCTCAGTCATACCTACTGCTTCCATGTCTTCCTTTATAGCATCCATGTACCTTCTCATTGGTCTCCCTCTCTTCCTTCTTCCGGGTACCTCCATATCTAGCATCCTCCTCCCCACATAATCCTTATCCCTCCTTCTCACATGCCCAAACCACTTCAACCTTGCTTCTTGTGCCTTTTTCCCAAATTGCCGCACATGTGTTGTCCCTCTAATATATTTATTTTGGATTTTATCTACCCTCGTCACACCCAGGGAAAATCTTAACATTTATACTTCACTTACTTCCATCTGCACTTCCTGCCTCTTTGTCATTTGAATGGTTTCTATTCTGTACAGCATGGCAGGATGAACTAGTCTTTTATAAATTTTCCCTTTAGTTCTTGCAGACACCCTCCTATCACATATCACTGGAGCAGTCTTCCTCCATCCACTCCAACCCGCTTGCACTCTCTTCTTTATTTCCCTACCGCAGTCTCCATTACTTTGTACTGTTGACCCCAAGTACCTGAATTCCTCTACCTTTTCCACTTGCCCCCCTTGTAGTTTTATTGACTCCTCGCCACCTCCATTCAGACACATGTACTCAGTCTTGGTCCTGTTCACCTTCAGTCCCCTCCTCTTTGGTGCATACCTCCATCTTTCTAGCTCTGTCTCCACTTCCACTCGGCTTTTGGAACATATTACTACATCATCAGCAAACAACATAGTTTGTGGGGCTTCCCGTCTTACCCCATCAGTCAATCTGTCCATGATAATCGCAAATAGGAATGGGCTCAGAGCCGATCCCTGGTGAAGTCCCACCCCCACCCCAAAACCTTCTGTCATTCCAGCTGCGCACCTTACTCTTGTTATGCTATCTTCATACATGTCCTTCACCACCCTCACATACCTTTCTGATACTCCCGAGCTCCTCATGCAATACCATAGCTCTTCTGTCGGAACCCGATCGTAAGCCTTTTCTAAATCAATAAACACACAATGCAGCTCCCTCTGTCCTTCCCTGTACTCTTCCATCAACATCCTAAGAGCAAAAATTAAACCTGTTGTGCTTCTCCCTGGCATGAATCCAAACTGTTCTTCACTGATCCTCACAACTCTCCGCAGTCTCGCTTCTACAACGCTTTGCCATATGTTCATTGCATGGCACAATAATTTTAACCCCCTATAGTTACTACAATTTTGTACATCTCCATTGTTCTTGAAAATTGGCACTAACACATTTTTTCTCCACTCATCTGGCATCCTCCCTTCTCCCAAGATCTCATTGAACAGTCTAGTTAACCAACCCACTGCCATCTCCCCTAAGCTCTTCCAGGCTTCCACTGGCATCTTATCCGGGCTTACTGCTTTGCCCGTC
>NW_028234421.1:15049721-15054721 GCF_977035675.1 Penaeus japonicus | reverse complement strand
ATCGGCCTCAAGGCTCTGCGACATGTGCAGAGAAAACGGGACATTCGCGCTCGTCTTCACGGGGGCTGAGGGGAACGCGTGCATTGTTGTAACCCTCTTTCTCTTCTCTCCCCTCGAGGAGCTTTACACTCCCCTTATCCCCCCTCCCTCCTTCCTTATTTTTCCTTCTCTTATACGGCTTTCCCCCTCCTTTTCTTCCCCTCACTCCGCTCTCCTCTCCTTCTTTTCTGTCCCGTATATTACTCTCCCCTCCCACGTTTTCTCCCCATATATTGGCCTTCTTTCCCCTCTTCCTCCCTATCTCTTGTCCCTTATGCCGCTTTTCCATCTTCTCTTCCCCTCACGCCGTCCTCCTACCTTCCCTTTTCTAACCGCTCTCCCCTCCTTCCTTCCTTCCCTCTCCTTCCCGCTCTTCCCTCCTTCCTTCCTTCCCTCCTCTTACCGCTCTCCCCTCCTTCCTTTCTTCCCTCCCCTTACCGCTCTCCCCTTCTTCCTTCCCTCCCCTTACCGCTCTCCCCTCCTTCCTCCCCCCCTCTTGCCGGTCTCCCCTCCTTCCTTCCCTCCACTCCCCGCCTTCTTTCCCTCCGCTTGCGCCACCTTCACCTCCTTACTATCTCCCCCTTACCCATCCACCCACCCTCCTTCATTTTCTCCTCTTCCTTACACTTACCAACCTTCTTCCAATCCCCCTCCATCCCGCCCTTCACCCCCCCCCCTCCCCAATCCTTTTTCTTTTATCGTAATCATATTATTTACGAAATATCCATCGTCAAATCTGTCCTCGGATTTTTCCTTCTCCCATGCTGTGTAATCCTACTAATTTAAGAGAAAAAAATATTCGTTTTTTTTCTTGGAATTGAATAATTGAATCTGTTAGTAATACTTTATTGGTTTATTGGGAAGAAATTGTTTTTTTCTTTTTTATTGTTCCTCTTTTCCCCCTTTCTTTTATTTTACTTTCGTGGTTATGATTATTATTATTATCCTCATTAGTAGTAGTAGTGGTAGTAGCGGTATTATTGTCATTAGTATGATTGTTTTGTTATTGTTATGACTATTATCATCATTACTTTTATCATAAATATTATCATTATAATTATTATTATCCTTGTCATATTTTTTGTTATTACTATTATCCTCATTATCATTATCATCACTATCATCGTTGGCTTTATAAAGACAAATATTGTCATCCTTTTTTTTATAATCATGATTATGTAAATTACAATTATTATTGTTATTATCATTACCATTATGATTCTTATTATCATCATTATTATCATTATCATCATTTTCATCATTATCACCATATTCCATATCCTACATCTCAATATTAGAATTCCCTTCGGCAAGCAGCTGTCAACAAGCCACCAAAAGCCGGAAATGCTTCCTTTTCGAGTTCCTTTAGGAGACCAAGTTCTATCAACCACATTGATAATTCGGCCATCTTATGCCAGGATACCTAATCTTCCCCAATCTTATCGCATTAGATACTGAAATCCGATGGTATCTTATTTATCTCACTCTCACTCAACACCTTCAGGTTCGTGCTGATCTCTCGCTCTATCGAGGTCGTCCCTGCCACACAAAAGCCAGTGGATGTATCGCCTTCACTGTCGAGTCTTTTCTTGTACTCTTTGTGCTCACTCACTAACCAGATGGTCAATAGTCTCTCCTTTCAATGCACACACCTGGCACATTGGTGACTCGCTAAGGCTTGTCAATGTGGAATTTGATTATGATCAATTCTTAGAAATTGTTACTTGGCACTGGAAATCAATGGCTCTGTGCTGCCATTTAAGTCTCCTTTAATTATCCATAACCAGGTTTTGTTTCCATAAACAATGCTCTCTCTCTCTTTCTCTCTCTCTCTCTCTCTCTCTCTAGATCTCTAGCGTCCTCGGATCGCGCTCCTCCTCGATCTCTAGATGGTCTGCTCATCGTCATATATTCTCTCTCGCGCTCTCCTGCGCTCATCTCTCTCTCTGCTCTCTCTCTCTTCTTTTCTTCTCCTCTCTCTCTTTCCTCTCTCTCCTCATCTCTCTCCTCTCTCTCTCTCTCCTCTCTCTCTCGTCTCTCTTCTCTCTCTTTTCTCTCTACTCTCTCTTTCTTCCTCGCTTGTCTACTCTCTCTCTTCTTCTCGCTCTCCGCTCTCTCTCTCTCTTATCTCTCTCTCTAATCTCTATTTATCTCCCCTATCTCTCTATCTCTATATATATATATATAAATATATATAAATAGATATATATATTATATAATATATTTATATATAATATATTATATATTTATATATAGATAATAATAAATATATATATAGATATATATACATATTATAATATAATATTTAGTTTTATTTAGATATATATATATATATATTATATATATATATATAACTTACCTTTCATTCTCTCTCCTCTCTTCTCTCTCTAAATATATCTTCTATCTCTTTCTCTAATTAATCTCTTCTATATATATATATATCTCTCTCTCCTCCATGCTCTCTCATCTCTACTCTCCCTATATTTATATATTAATATATATATATATATTATAAATCTATTCTTTCTCTCTCACCCTCTCTCTCTCTCCTCTCTCTCTCCCTCTCTCCTCTTTCTCTCCTCTCCTCTTTCTCTCCTCTCTCCTCTTTCTCTCCTCTCTCCTCTCTCCTCTCTCTCTTCTCCTCGCTCTCTTACCTCCTTCCTCTCTCTCTCTAATTCTCTCTTCTCTCTCTCTCTCTCTCTCTCTCTCTCTCTCTCTCTCTCTCTCTCTCTCTCTCTCTCTCTCTCTCTCTCTCTCTCTCTCTCTCTCTCTCTCTCTCTCTCTCTCTTACATATTGGTCATACCTTTTATTCCAACCACTTACTCGTGTTCTCGTTCCATTGCCTTCTTCAGGTCTCATAGCTTCTTTGATATTAGATACTTGTTGTTGGCCTATTTTGACACAACTTTTTAACTTTTCGTGCGCACTTGTTAAGTCCCTCTTCTCTACTCCTCTTACTTACCTTTTATTACCTTACTTCTCCACTTTACTTCCCCTTTCCTTTTTTCCTCCCTTATCCTCCCCTTTTTCCTTGAAATATTCCAGCTTGAATCCCTCTTACTCCCCTTTCCTTAAATATACAGCTTTGAAGTTCCCCTCTTACCCCCTTTCTTGAAATATACATCTTGTAAGTCCCTCTTACTCCCCTTTCCTTGAAATATACATCCTTGAGCTGCTTGTTACATCACTTCGCAGCGCCGTACTTCGAAAAAATTCACTTCACTTCACTTCACTATTCTTCACTTTCCGATGACATTACATAAAAACACAACAAAAACTAAACATCACTTTCACTCCACTCATCTTCACTTCCGCAGGATGGCAAAAAAGACTTTTACTGGTATATTAACGTGTTCTTTTTTTTTTAATATTAATATTTATTACTTTTTAAAACTTTTTTAAATATTTTATATATATATATTTTATTTTAAATTAACTTTTACGTGTTTCTTTTTTTTCTTTTCTTTTCCCTTTTTTCTTTCAAAATCTTGTTAAAAAAAAGAAGAGTAGAAAGTAGAAAGGATAGCTTTGCTCCACTTTATTATCACTGATGCGTTTCAGTTTTATTATTGTCATTATTTATATCAGCAGTAGTAGTATCATCATTATCATCATTATAATTATTATCTTTATTATTATCATCATTGCTATTATCATTATCAACATTAGCATTATTATCATTGTCATTATTGTAATTGTTGTTATTGTTATTATTATTATCATTATCATTATCATTATTTTGCTAGCATTATCATCCTTATTATCATATTACTATGATTATCAATATCATTATTATCGTTATCAATATTACCTATTTCATCGTACTGTTTATATCTTATTATCACTCTTATGATGATTATCAATACTGTCATCATTATCATTATCATTATCATCTTTATGTTATCATCATCATTTTTGTTAATAGTATCATCATTCTCACATCAATCATTCAATTCCATATGCTGATAAAATTGTCATCAGCGCATTTGTTCATCATTCTCATCCGCAGATGTTTCCTCCCCCCATAATCATCATTGTTATTATCATTCTTATCATCATAATTATCCAAGTAATCATCATATGAATCCTAATTCCCACATAAATCACTATAAAACCTAAACTAATCTATCACTGTTATCAACTCACAACACAACTTACCACTAAACACTTATCATACTGGGTTATTTCTAAATTACCTATGCCCCATATCATCATCCATAAAATCAAGTAATCATCATCATTATGATTATCCGCATTTTTACGAATCCTTCCCCCATCCCACCTTCATCCCCCCCCCCCCCCTTTTCCTTTCCCCCACTCCTTCCTCTTTTTCCCCCCAACTTCCTGCTTCCCCCCCCCCCCCTCTTCCTCCCCCCCCCTCCCCCCCCCCCCCCCCCCCCCTCATCCTCCTTTCCCCCACCACCCCCCTTCTTTTCCTCCCCCCCCCCCCCCCCACTCCGCTTCCCCACCGTCCGCCCCCCACCTTTCCCCCCCCCTTCCCCCCCCCTTCCCTCTTTCCCTCCCTTCCCCCCCTTTCCCCCCCTCAATAAAACCACCGTACCTACCATCATCTTTATCGTTTTATCCTCATGTTTTACTTCTTCATCTCCTTCTACCTTCATGCCAGAGAGGCCCCTGGCTGCTGGCACGCTTCCCAGCTGACCGAAACCAGGAATAAATGCTAACGAAGACGAGGCGAAGGGGGAGGGGGGAGGGAGGAGAGAGGAATGGGGTGGGGGAGGAGAGGGGAGGGATATAAGGGATTGAGGAGGATAAGATAGAAGGAGAGGTGAGGGGAGGAGGATGAAGGGGGTTGGGGGGGGGTGGATGCTGGTTGGAGGGGGTATGGGAGATACGGGAAAAAGGGGAGGAGATTTCGGGGAAAAGGGGGAGAGAGGGGGAGGAGAGAGTGGGACCAGAAGGAGAGTTGTAGGGTGAGGAGAAGCGGAGAGGTGGATAG
>NW_028234421.1:15014721-15019721 GCF_977035675.1 Penaeus japonicus | reverse complement strand
AGCCTAGAGGGGAATTACCTAAATCTAAATTGCCTTCTGCTCTGTATTTTGTCACATGATTACCTATTATAATGGTAATTGACTCTATTAGACCCCACTCTAGTGTAGAATGTTGCCTCATATTCAAATACAAAATTCACAGGTTCAGTCGATTCTTCCTGCGAGCGCCATCTGCTACAGTCGCATCCGATGTGAGCGTCATTTGCTCGTGGTTCTTGAAGGAGAGGTATTGCGGAGCTCCTGGAATTGATGAGTTTTATTAATTAGTGACTTTATCATTAACATGCAACGGAAGTGGTCTAAAAGAAAGTTGCAAAATTGTAAGGTAAGATATATTAAGTCTCACTGTTAGGCGTCATTTCCTATGATAAGGAGACAAAACTTCCATAATATTTAATGTATCTTCCGGATTTTCTCGAATCAATATAAATGTCAAGGAGAGGTTACCACTTATTTTTTTTTTTATCATTCAGTTATTCCCATTTTCACTGGTAGAAATATTAGCTTCTATGCAGTAGGTGGGGTCACTGGGCTCAAAATCCTCAGGGTCGCAAAATTACAAAATTAAGATATAAAGTAGTGATGACAAAAAAACAATGACATGCCCTCCCTCCCACACAGGAAATCTCTCAATGTTCGAACGATCTACACAGGATAAATAAACTTCATCTTACTTTACTTCCACCAGCATTTCTTAAAACATGTCTGGGGCTATTAGAAGGGGTCATCAATACTTGCATAACCCTTTGTACTGGTAATTCATCCTACACCATTGCCTCTGCGCACACGCTCAGGAACGGCGAAAAATGTTCTGGTTATTGGAGCTAAAGGTTTGTAATCCACTCAGAATTCTCCCCTATATTAAACAAAATGGTGAAGCACTGAAAGGAATAGTTATTATCCTTTAACTCTTGGAGTCTCAAATGATGAACAAAAACGGAATATCCTCCCACATCTAAATCAAATTAAAGGCATGATCTGCAGCGCCACAAACCCGCAATTATTGACAGTTTTGAGTATATAGGACACTGAGGCCTAGGGACAATTTATGTCAAATACTAAATGTGATTCCATTTAGTGCTCGAGAATTTATCATTCCCACGACAAATGCTTTGTTTCTAGTTTGTCTTAATTTTTAATTCTTAATTATTCTTTTAATCATACTTGTTTAGCTATTAAAACAGAAGTTTATTTCAAATAGAAATTTTGCAGATTATGAGTCAGAAGATAGATCTTATAAATATAATGCATTCCAATACAGATCAATTAAATAAAAAATAACTTTAGACTTCAAATAATTTTTCTTATTCACCTAGTTGTGGTATACTATGTATTTTCATATTTTCACTGTAATAAAACACAAATACAGGGGTATTATTCAACATGCATGCCAGAAGAACTATTGAAAATGGATATTACACGACGCCATATTACTTGCTAAAACTAAGGGCTATCACTGTAATTGAACTAAACTGAACATGAGTTACCTATGTGATATATCATGGCATAGATTGTATGACAATGTATTGTGCACCCCCCACCTACAACCCACAAACACTAGGCAGGCAGGCAGGCGGCGTGCTTAAATACAGGGTCATGAACAAAGAACAGCTCCTAAGGGCGCCCAACGCCGACAGCGGCCCAGAAGACCGACGAGGGGAACACCAGCAGGCGAGACGGACACAAGGAATCATACAGTAACACTGGTTCTTATATATTTAACAAGTTCCACTCCCTTTTTACCAATCCAAGGGCATAAAACAGAAGGACACGCATATTACAATTTAGAGTCTTCGGGCATAGTACAGTTTAATCATAGGACAAGGGGCACATACAAGGTAATCAAGGTACAAGAACTTACTAGGTCTCCAGCATGCACGCAACTTGAGCACCAAACAGCGTCCATCCGCTCGCCCATCCCGACCTTTGTCCCATCTTTGTCGACGATTACATCATGTCACCATGTTTGCACAAGGTTATACTCACGCTGGTTTAACAGTATGAAAGCTAAGGGAAATTATAACGTTTTAATAATTCCAAACAGGTTGCTTGCTGCAATCAACATCCTATAAATGTTTTCTAAAATCTAACTTTTTTATTGTGATTATATAATTTAGTAACCTTTAATTAGCAGTCTGCCATAAGAATAACTACAAAAATACATCCAGTACATTTATTGTTCTCATGCATATATTTTACATATAAAAAAAGTCAATTTAGCTTCATAGGAGTATAATGATAATTTCATTCAAATAAATGGATTCAAACAATCATTCATCACCCATTAATCATAGCTACTTATGATAATATTTGTTTTACACTTTCATTTAAGAATTGGAGTCTTGTAATGTATGAGATATATATATATATATATATATATATATATATATATATATATATACATATACATATATGTGTGTATATACATATATATATATATATATATATATATATATATATATATATATATATATATATATACATATACATATATGTGTGTATATACATACATATATATAAATATATATATATATATATATATATATATATATATATATAAATGTATATGTATATATATACATTTATATAAATATATATATATATATTATGTATGTATGTATGTATATATATATATTATGTACACAAATATTTTTTATACATATATATATATATATATATATATATATATATATATATATATATATATATATATATATATATATATATATATATATATATTATATATATATATATATATACATACATATATATACTTCTGCCATCTTGTGGATCAGCATACCTCCACAACCAAGTGCATTTCATGGTCCAATCGGGATGAGGTATTGCTGGGACGTTGATTCTCGCTGATTACGATGAAAGAGAGTTATAACTATCAAGAGAGCTCTCATACATTTTCCCTTTTCTGTATTCATATTAGCCATATCGAGTACGAAAAATTAATACTTTTCTCCTTCACTATTCTTATTAATAAGCTTCAATCTGAATTCAATGTTAATATGTTTGTAGTTTGTCTCATTCTAACTTTCTGATTAAATTGATTAAATTCCGAATATATTCATTCTCTCCATTACTTCAGGATTAGGGCGTTGATTCTTCATGATTATGGCATAATATAGTTAATGCTTTCAAGGGAACTATTCTCTTCTTCCTTTTTTTTGTATTGATATTAGCTGCGTCGAATATAAAAAAAGAATTTTTTTTCTCCTTTGATATTCTTATCAATTACCTACACATGAAACCCAATCACAATTAGTTTGTTTCAGTTTGATTATCTTATTGAACCTACTACTACAAACTTTATTCACTCTTTCATTAATTATAGATATAAAGTTAGATTTAAGCTCCACGCTCACTAAAGTATAAAACCAGAGATGCATATGGAGGTAGCCTTTTTATATATGCAGTGCGAATTCATGCGAATTTTCCATGATTTCCGAGATTGATTTTATTGTATTAGCCTTTCATAACAAGGTTACAAGCCTGCAACTTTAAATTACTTTATTATTGTGATCATTTGTAATTTCTGTAGTGTCATTTCTGTTTGATTGTTTTGAAGGAATTCTTATCAAGATTATTCATATTACTCACTCACAGGATACATTCACATACTCTGTATTCATTCATATACTTGCAATCTAACTAATTATAAACTCACCATCTTTCTTACTCTTGCACTAACTAATCCTAAACATATGTTCACAAACACAATTGACACTGCGCCTTTTGTGTCATGGTGCAACACAAGTAAATTAATTCAGTAGAGTAATTTGTTAGGACCTAATGGTGATTCTTTATCACCCCAAGTGTGTTGAATGTAATGGTTGATGGCTACTTTTAGTGTTTTCATGTTTCTACTGCCTTGCAGCATTCTGTTCTATTATTCTGAGACTTTCAGTGGTTCAAGTAAAACTTGGATGGCTGCCACCAAATCATTCTCTCTATTTATCTAAGAAAGCTTGTAGTTCAAGATGACCCTTGCAAGTCACTGCAAGAAATTCCTTCCCCTTACTTATATTTGTAGAAAAAAAGAAATTCAACATAAATACAGCAAGCTGACAAAATAAGTATTAGCTATGCACCCCCCCCCCTTCTGTTCGTCTTTCTTTCTTCTCTTAAGTTCTGAATGTATGAGGTTATCAAACATAAGCTGAGTGCCAAGAACTATGAAAAGAGGGCTAGAGTGAGGTCACTCAAGGGACACTAGTGTAGGACCTCAACAGCAGCATACGCCCAGTAGAGAGAGTAAGGTCTTTCATATCTTAGTCCAGTTACAGAAGACATCCAGACACCTTCAAGAATGTAAGGGCGTGGAGGGCCCGCTAAGACGTTTAGACATAGAAAATGACCAGAAACACAAATTGCTGACATTCGGGAGATGAAAAGAGGATGTGCAGATATGGAGGACTCGATAATGAGCTGGAGAACTACCTGGACCACTTGAGCAGGGACGGGCGAAGAATGGCAAGCATGGCCAATATATTTCTTTGATATTCGTGGTCGACTTGAACTGTAGGTGACATGTCAAAGGCTCTCAAGATGGCGAACCACTATGTGTACTACCCAACTACGCGATAAGAGGAAAACAGGACTACTTATCCTCTAGGAGGAAAACCCAGGCTGACCTGAGACAACCAAAAGGTCACGACGTCCCATCTAGGAAGACCGTGATGCACTATGCCACTCTCCAAACGTCACAAAAGCACGTGCTATCTTGCTATATATAAGTTCATTCCCCTAATGGGCTAAGTTAACCCTATACTGGTTACAATTCTCCCACCAGTAGTGGTGACTTTGCTCAAGCAACAAAAATAGAATACACGGATGCTTGATTGTTCTCTCTCTCTCTCTCTCTCTCTCTCTCTCTCTCTCTCTTTCTCTCTCTCTTTCTCTATCTATCTATCTATCTATCTATCTATCTATCTCTCTTGTTACTGGTAGTGAGCATCTAATCTTCTGACTGTGAATACAGCAAAGATCTG
>NW_028234421.1:14999721-15009721 GCF_977035675.1 Penaeus japonicus | reverse complement strand
GATAATAATGATGATATATTAATGATTACAATAAGTATATCAGTAATGATGATAGTGATAGTGATAGCGATGACAGTGTTAATGGCAATCACAATGATAACAATAAAATGAATGATGATGACAAGGATAACAATTTAAATGACAATGGCGATGATAGCAACATATGAATGTATAATCATATAATATTTTGTTAATCTTCTTGATGTAGATTCGTGTCCGGGTATTAGCGCTTATGCAAAAATACTATCTGAAACCCATGCTAGAAAATTTCTTACATCCGTCGACATAATGTTAGTCGAGAAGGGTCAGTGAGCGTCCTCGTTCTCTCCGACTCACAGATCAAAAGCATATGCAAGTCTGTATATTTCAAAAGCGTGGTTAAGTGTAAGAAGATGTTTTAATGTGTGCTGCAATATCCTGTACTGCTTGGGGGAGGGGAGGGGAGGGGAGGGGAGAGGGAGGATAAGTAAACGGATTACACGAACCAAATATCAGCTTGCAATTTTAAATACACTCAGCGAATTAATTTCATGTTGAGCTGTGTATTCAATGAACGCAGGTCTGCGGTGCCTGTAAGAGAGGATGGTATAAGTCTTTAATAATGATAATGAGGATTTTGTTGTTTCAACAGCTTTGCAAAATGCATTCTTTAGTATTTCTAAGTTCCGAATCTTTAATGGTGTACACAATCAAGTCTTATTATTATCTACGATGGTTTTAGATCATTCAAGTAGTGTACACGAAATAGAGAATAAATAGATAAATAGCATGCACCGTACAGAGTCCGAGATTTCTTGTCCCGCATCACTTGGTACAAGAACCTGCAAACAAGAATCTGACATCTGGCACAAAGCCTGACCAGTCCCATACACCTGATCCCTCGCAGCATTGCCTGGACGCCAGCATAACCCTCTAAGGTAAGCAAAAGGGAAAATAAAAGTATCTCTTTATAGTCAGAGGCTATCATTCAGTCTATCATCTGCAGTTTCGACTCTCGTATCCGAAACACATGCCCACTCCTCGTAGTACCATGTGTTTCAGGTACACGAGTCGAAACTAAGCCAGATTTCCGGAGCTGATGCTTCGCCGGGCTTACATGGCAGTAACTCTATCTCTCTCTCTCTCTCTCTCTCTCTCTCTCTCTCTCTCTCTCTCTCTCTCTCTCTCTCTCTCTCTCTCTCTCTCTCTCTCTCTCTCTCTCTCTCTCTCTCTCTCTCTCTCTCTCTCTCTCTCTCTCTCTCTCTCTCTTTCTCTCTCTCTCTCTCTCTCTCTATATATATATATATATATATATATATCTTTCTCTCTCTCTCTCTCTCTCTCTCTCTCTCTCTCTCTCTCTCTCTCTCTCTCTCTCTCTCTCTCTCTCTCTCTCTCTCTCTCTCTCTCTTCTCTATCTGTCATGAATCCGTATGCTTATATTATGTGTGTGTGTGTAAGAGAGAGAGCTTTGAACTGTTCTGTTTCATTCCAAACGCATGGACGAAGTTCTTTAATCAAGTTATCCTCTCATGTTTATCCTCCAATCCTTTAAGCTGTGACCTTCTAGTTTATATCCAGGAGGGAAAACGTTACGGCTTTTCAGCGCGAGTGCGTTAAGTCTCCACTCACGCCATATCCGCTTCTGATTCTCACTCTCTCTCAGTCCACCTTTTTTTTTTTTTTTTTGGGGGGGGGGGGAGGATTTTTGTGTGTGTGTGTGTAATTGTTGTTGCCATTGAAATTTATCGCCTTATTTTAATTTTGTCAACGTTCATTTTCCGATATCGCGTGTGATTTCGAACCAAGCGGGGATCGGGAGATATACTATGTTTTTTTCTTTCTTTCTTTCTTTCTCTGTTCCGTTTCCTTTCCAAAGGAAAGAGTACAATAGAGTACAATAATAATTTTAAAAGGAGACATAATTACTGCTGTTATCATCATTAGTGGTTATTATTAACATTAGCAATCATCGAGACAACGTTTTTATATCATTCACATCTCTTTCGACCTTGGAAATTAATCCTCTTCACTTTTCTGACGATTCTCCCGCTACATTTAGTGCTAATGAGTGTAACAACCAATTTCAAAATCAAATAAAAACCTAATTGCGTCGATAAATCAAGCAAGAAAGACCCACGCAATAGGAAAGGGCTTACTACCGAGCTAACGAGCACGTGACATTATCAATGGCGGATAAACGGACCAAGGGTTCATTAATTCCGGAAGGTATTCTGGATCCGGGAAAGTCTTCAAATGCAGCTTCTCCGACCATACTAATATCCAGCACTTTCCTCTACTTCATCTTAGTTCACCCATTTCAAATTCATTCCGGTGTTCACCTTGCTAGAAACACCATGCCGCTTCAGTCGACATGCCTGCCTATCGTATCAACATTATTTGCATTTTTCGGATCTTTTAATACTTCTAATACTTGTTAGTTCTTATAATAGTTTTATTCCGACGAAACGAGATTCCCGTTTCTCACTCAGCTTCCCTGGAATCAGCACTTACTCACGCCAGTAATTAGTTTCTGATTCTATGTCCGTATCAGCTGGCCTTAATTTATCGTCTCTGTAATTAGTTTGATTTTTTTTTTTCTTTATCTCTACATGCCCATTGATTATGATGCTTGATGTGATGTGCGTTTTAGAAGTTTTTTCCCTTTTCCTCTTTTTCGATTTTCCGGATGTGCGAGAAACTGCAAAGGCATGGAACGCTAAGAACATGTAAATAAATTAGTAGAGAGAGAGAGAGAGATGGATAGAGAGAGATAAGAAACGGAAGACCAATAAGCGGGCATTGCCGACAGCTTACTCTAGATTTGCTGATTTACGTCACTAATATCACCAAGGCTGTTGCAGTTCTCATGAGCGTAATATCCAGAAAACTGCAATCCGGGAAAATAATGGAACCAAGACGCCAGTTACTCGTAAATCATGCAATTTGAAACCCACCAAAGGTCCGGAATTGGTGTTTCATTATCTTCGTATAGATTCTAAATATATGAGCGGCTTTAAATTCAAACTTTCACTTTACAGTCTCTTCTTCTTCCATAATGAATAACCGTAAACAACCGGTTCACGAGCACTTATAACCGCCTCTTTCTTTGGCAAATTCGATTGCTGCCCTATAAGAAAACAACATTTTTTACCTGCATGGTTTTGTTCACGTCGTTAGGAATAAAGAGGTCAAGAAGAGGCTCTATACTTCAGTTTAAAAAAAAAAATCATGATTATGCAATCTATTCACATAATAGTAGAAAATATTTTAGGTGGGTAGTACATTCCGATTAAAAATTATATGCATTTGAGGAAGTGTAATTACACTACATAATTTTGTTGCATTCCGTTTCCCTTCATAGATGACGTGTTTTCTCAGTTATTTTTACAAAAGTTTTTTATAACTACCAATAAGGTAATAAAATTCTAGCGGACTTAAAAAAAAAATGTATTTTTATCATTATTACATATCATTAGGCGATGCATTGTTAAAGACTGCATAATGCAACAGTAATGAATTATTCTGAAAGTTAAATGTAACTTTTCATTTCTATACACACAGAAAGAGAATTATGTATATATTTTTTTTCTTTTTTTCTTTTTTTTTTCTTTTTTTCTCTTTCTTTTTTGTATTAAGAGCACGTGGTGCAGTATCAAGTAGCGAGGATTATTACCTTAATCATGCCTGTGTCAATGAGAAAAAAATATATATTTACATTGAATCTTTTAATACACTCAAGTATCTACACTGAACGATTTTATCTTTATTTTCTTTCTTTTATATGAACATCAAATGGAAAGACAAACTAACTTCCTGCTGGAGAATTTGTACTTAGGGGGAAAAGGGCATAGCAATATAAGTTTTCCCTTCTCGCTTTCACTAAATACGACCATTGATTCTATTTCCTCGATAAACTCATTTACTGAATAAAATCAAGTCAAAGCCACAACGATTACCCCCCCTCCCTCCCTCTCCCCCTCCAGACGTTGAGACCGACCCCCAGGAGAAAAAACTTGTCCCTAGTTACGAGGAGACAGCCAGTGTTAATGCGCGGGTCAGGGAAATATGGCCGCTACATGACCACTTTGGGATGCACTTTTTCTTTCTTGTTTTTCTTCCTTCCGTCTGGATATATCTTTTTCATCCTTATTCTCAGTTTAATCATGTTATGTGAATATCTTTTTTATCTGTCACTCTCTCTCTCTATCTATCTATCTATCTAACTATCCAGCTATCAATCTCTTTCTCTGTTTCTCTCTCTCTATCTATCTATCTATCTATCTATCCAACTATCTATCTCTTTCTCTCTGTTTCTCTCTCTCTCTATCTATCTATCTATCTATCTATCTCTATCTCTCTCTCTCTCTTTCTCTCTCTCTCTCTCTCTCTCTTTCTCTCTCTCTCTCTCTATCTATCTATCTATCTCTCCAACTATCTATCTCTTCCTCTCTGTTTCTCTCTCTCACTCTCTCTCTCTTTCTCTCTCTCTCTCTCTCTCTCTCTCTCTCTCTCTCTCTCTCTCTCTCTCTCTCTCTCTCTCTCTTTCTTTCTCTCCTCTCTCTCTCTCTCTCTCTCTCTCTCTCTCTCTCTCTCTCTCTCTCTCTATCTATCTATCTATCTATCTATCTATCTCTTCTCTCTCTCTCTCTCTCTCTCTCTCTCTCTCTCTCTCTCTCTCTCTCTCTCTCTCTCTCTCTCTCTCTCTCTCTCTCTCTCTCTCTCTCTCTCTCTCTCTCTCTCACTTAATCAGTATCGGTCGATGACATCTTATCAGTCTATAAGAATGCAAATAAGAATGAAAAATTGATACTAGCATTGGACAAAGACCCTGCCATTGATTCTAAACACGCCAAGGTTTACAAACATTTACACAGGCAACCAAAATGTACCTGACGAAAGAGAATTAGTCGGCAAAGAAAGAGAGCATTGCTGGAAATTGCAGTGAGCTCGAGGTAAACTCAGCGGCATTCGCTATGCTTCCAATACCCACATTCTTTCAACAGCGCACTCCTTGTCCTACTAAGTCGGCCGAATGCTTCCATTTTAGCCCCATTGCGCCACTCCGAGAGACGTTTCCCTCGCCGCGTGACCAAACTAACATGGGCGCTTCGGGCCGACAAGTGGCATTGATATTGCAGTTCAGGATTTTAGGTTATGGGCATTTGTTGTGGGTCTGAGCTTTGAGATTGTTCGTTGGATAGATTCGAGTAGTATTGATTTCATTTTTGTTTTCTTTCTTTTGCTGTACCAATAACGTTTCGTAAGGTTATTGCATCTATAAGTAACACGCGTCTTTGCACTGATGTTTCATCAGATGTCTTATATCAGACTTAATTCCTTAATATCTACGCACTGTTTCGGTTTGTACAGCGAACGAGAATGATTCGTCATTTTCTCACAATAAACCCAAGGCTCGGAGACTTACATTAGTCTTGCTAATCATATTTCTTGGTCTGATTCAAATATGATATTCTGTTAAGGAAAACAAACAGAAGGATTATGTTCTAAATAAAGGGACTAATGACATTTGAACTCAAGTGCCGTAAGGAAAATAATTGTATTTGGTGAAAAAAGTCAGAGGAACACCAATATCCATCAACTCTCGCCGTTTTTTCCTCAACTACATAACCAAACTCTTTATCTTTCTCAGAAACCATATCACCACAAAGAGAAGCCTTCGTCAGCCGTTGGGAACACCGACCACTGCTTGCAACGCCTTTCGCTTCCTCGCCACGTATCGTACGAGGCACCGGGGACGCACGAGGGAAAGTTTCTGAAAGGAGACATCCTTCTCCCATCCTACGAGCAGTGCCAACACGAGTCCGACCGCTAACGAGAGATGCTGCTTATGAAATGTATGATTGAGAAAGGGTTTCACAAGAATAGGTGTGGGAGTAACGAGGTGAAAATGAGATCTCAATTGGGATTCACGTATTTCTGATGTTGTTATGATTATGAGAACGTTAGCACACAGCTTGTCTAGTCTTTGTTCAACATTTCTTTATGTAATATTCAAATCTTTTTAGCGTAACGTTAGAATTAATTCTTCTTTTGTATAAAGGATCACTCGCATTCAAAGATATATTATTCGTGTGGCCTCGAAGCTGGAATGTGTGATTAGAATTATTATAATCACTGCGCCTTCTGAAAATATTTCTTCTTTCGCATGGTTATTATCCGTGAAAATGTCAATGGGAATTCATTACAGCGCGGGGAATGTGTTCGTCGCTTCTGAATGTAAAGTATATTTTTGGCATTTTTTCTTCTCTTCCATAGTGGTATCATTAATTAACCACTTTCTCAATTTTCTCAGTTCGTGGGAATTGTATTCATACAGGTATAAAATTCCTACAAAGGTTTGCTTTAGAATATCCCCGCTACGAATGTATTTATTATTAATGTAGGACAATGGCAACCCATGAATGCTTTCAGGTATATATCGTTAATAATTCATGCAAACAGCTTGAATATAATATTATACCCTGCTGGTATAACGAGCACATGATACCTCAGCGGCAGTGAAGGCACATTCGTTAAATACTAAAAAGCATCTTAACGAGGTCATCCAGAAATATCTGAGGCTGAACGCAAACTCATCGACAGTCAAAGAGGAACATTATTGCAGCAAACTGCAGTGGGCTTGTACGAGAACTCGACGCTACTCAGATATGCTCCCGGTACACATTCCCGGCCCGCTTCATTCCTTCAACACGATTTGCTTGTTCTCATTAACTCCAGCAAATATTCCAGTTGGCTCCGCTCCAGCGCCGCGTTCTGAAGCATTTCCTTCTAAGCAAGATGGCGGACACGGACGTTCCATGCAGCTCTTGTTGGGAAGAGAAGCTCTATTCTTGTTACTTCTCATGCTTCCCACGTCCGTAAAGACGAGTATAGAATGTCTTTATAAATGACACTTTTGCTTTGATTTATATTTTTCATTATTAATCAATTAGTATTTTCACGAAGTTTAGTTTCTGTACGGCAGATTTTTTAATGGATGATCACTGTCAAATCATGTTAAAAGTAGTTCTGGTTTGTAGTGTTATCGTGGTTCGCGGTTTTTCCCGACATGCAGGCTTTCGAAATATAACAAAGTCACGGGGATCTATATTAATTGTGTGAAATTCGCAAGTCATTGTACCACTCGTTTCTCTGGCTGATAATCTGATTAACTTGCTCTAATGTCCATGTCTATTCGTACAAATTATGGTGAGCGAGCATCGCAGAAGGATGAGGACGTGAGAGCGGGAGGGAGCGAGATGGAGAGGGCGAGAGAATAGGAGAGTAGGGGAGGGGGGCATTGAAAGGGGAAGGAGTGAATGAGAGTGACAGGAAGGGGGGGGGGGGAAGAGAGCGAGAGCGAGTGAAAGAGAGAGAGGGGAGGTGAGGGAGGAATGGAGAGACAGACAGAAAGACAGGGAGAGGGGAAATGAAGACAAAAATTCGGATTTAAGAATCCTGCATATTGACAAACAGACTAGAACAGAATAATAGAAACGGAGGCAGAAAAAGCAAGGTTTGAGGATCTTAGTGGTTCCGCGGAGGGGGAACTCAGACAACCTGAATCAATAACTTGAAATATACGGGACGCCAGAAGAGGCCTGAGACTGGGAAGGTGCTGCAAGCTTGCATCTTTCCCTCGTCGTCAGAACTGAGGATTGTGTTCACCTCCTTATGATACAAACCTCTTCCGATGATACTGATAATTAGACTTCAAAAGAGGGATTACAATAATAGCAGACTGTCAGTGTGGAGGGTGCAACGGTTAGCACTTCCAATTACTCGCAAAGACCGACAAACTAGGAACTCATATCTTGCTAACTTGTTTGGTTTGCGTGTTAAGAATTTTCAAATGTCTTACCTGAATAAAACTGTAAAGAGGCTAAATGTAAACTCAAAGATAAATATTTTTTGTTTGTCTAAATATTTGCGACCGAATACTTGTAAACATGATATGACATTGATCTCGTGAACATCCAGGTTTCCTCAAACGACCGAAACCTGAACATCACGACGCACATCATGTATATATATATATATATATATTTATATATATATATATATATATATATATATATATATATATATATTATATATATATATATACCTATATTTATCGCATCATATATAGCACCACATATTATATATATATAATATATATATATATATATATATATCATATATTACAATATACATTATAGACAAACTACATGAGCACCACACCAACACCACATCTTATCGCATCACCACACGAGCACCACCACCCCATTACTGCACCAACACCACACACCACCAAAGCACCGCACCAACACATACAAGCACCACACCAATCACCGCCACATGATTTAATTTTGATTTTGATAAGCACCAACATACACACACATACACCACATACACCAAGCACCACACCAAGCACCACACCAAGTACCACACCAAGCACCACACCAAGCACCACACCAAGCACCACACCAACCACCACACCAACCACCACACCAACCACCACACCAACCACCACACCAAGCACCACCACACCAACCACCACACCAAGCACCACACCAAGCACCACACCAAGTACCACACCAAGCACCACACCAAGCACCACACCAAGCACCACACCAAGTACTACGCCAAGCACCATACCAAGCACCACCACACCAAGCACCACCACACCAAGCACCACACCAACCACCACACCAAGCACCACCACACCAACCACCACACCAAGCACCACACCAAGCACCACCACACCAAGCACCACCACACCAAGCACCACACCAAGCACCACACCAAGCACCACACCAACCACCACACCAAGCACCACCACACCAAGCACCACCACACCAAGTACCACACCAAGCACCACACCAAGCACCACACCAAGCACCACACCAAGCACCACACCAAGCACCACACCAAGCACCACACCAAGCACCACACCAAGTACCACACCAAGCACCACACCAAGCACCACACCAAGCACCACACCAAGCACCACACCAAGCACCACCACACCAAGCACCACACCAAGCACCACACCAAGCACCACCACACCAAGCACCACACCAAGCACCACCACACCAAGCACCACACCAAGCACCACACCAAGCACCACACCAAGCACCACACCAAGCACCACACCAACCACCACACCAAGCACCACACCAAGCACCACACCAAGCACCACACCAAGCACCACACCAAGCACCACACCAAGCACCACACCAAGCACCACACCAAGCACCACACCAAGCACCACACCAAGCACCACACCAAGCACCACACCAAGCACCACACCAAGCACCACACCAAGCACCACACCAAGCACCACACCAAGCACCACACCAAGCACCACCACACCAAGCACCACACCAAGCACCACACCAAGCACCACACCAAGCACCACACCAAGCACCACACCAAGCACCACACCAAGCACCACACCAAGCACCACACCAAGCACCACACCAAGCACCACACCAAGCACCACACCAAGCACCACACCAAGCACCACACCAAGCACCACACCAAGCACCACACCAAGCACCACACCAAGCACCACACCAAGCACCACACCAAGTACCACACCAAGCACCACACCAAGCACCACACCAAGCACCACACCAAGCACCACCACACCAACCAAGCACCACACCAAGCACCACACTAAGCACCACACCAAGTACCACACCAAGTACCACACCACCAGCACCACCACCAAGCACCACACAAGCCACCACACACCCAGTACCACACAAGCACCACCACCAAGACCACCACCACAAGCACCACACCAGCCACACCAAGCACCACCAAGCACACACAAGCACCACCACACCAAGCACCACACCAAGCACCACACCAACCACCACCACCCCACCACAACCACCACCACACCAACCACCACCCCACCCCCCACCACCCCAACCACCACACCAAGCACCACCACACCAAGCACCACCACACCAAGCACCACCACACCAAGCACCACCACACCAAGCACCACACCAAGCACCACCAC
>NW_028234421.1:14979721-14989721 GCF_977035675.1 Penaeus japonicus | reverse complement strand
TGGAGATGGAGATGGAGATGGAGATGGAGGAGAAGGAAAAGGAGAAGGAGAAGAAGGAGAAGGAAAAGGAAAAGAAGCAGCAGTAGCAGTAGAAGTAGAAGTAGAAGCAGCAGAAGCAGAAGCAGCAGCAGCAGCAAGAGTAGAAGCAGAAGCAGGAGCAGAATCAGAAGCAGCAGCAGAAGAATCAGAATCAGAAGCAGCAGGAGCAGAGGAAGCAGAAGCAGCAGAAGCAGAACAAGAACAAAAACATGTAAAAGAACAAGAAGGAAGGAGGAGGAGGAGAAAGTGAACAAGGGACTAAGCACCTATAGAGTCACCTGTGTTTAATATTAAAACAAAAGTGCATTAGACCGAGTATACCAGTATCAAGGAAACAACTTCAAGAAAAAGCAAGTCAAGTATTGGCAGTTCTTGTCCAAGGGGGTAAGGACTTCTCTTTTTACCAAAGCTGTCAGTGCTGTTCGCAACATTAAATCATTTCTGGTGAAGCAGGAGAATGTTAACACTGTCACTTCTAATTTGTCTTTTTAATTGGTTTTCCCAGTAGTTCTGTGGTCTTTTTTTTTAAGAGCCCTTGGAATTTACATGTTGCATTAGTTTGTTTATTCTTTGCCTTTTAAAGTACCCGAAAACAATTAATATAGTATCTCAAGATTGGCTGACAAGTCTAGCTACACTATTAGGTTTAACACACGAGATGCTATTCTTCTAGTCTGAACAGTTTAAAGGACTTCTGGTATCGTTGTCATAAGTCATAAAACCGGCCATTGTATCTTAAAATTATAAGATCCCACTCTCTGATCCTATCTTGATTTTAACAGCAAACTAATAACTTAATAAGGTAGGTCTGAGATAAGGCGAGGACAAAGGTTAAACACTAACCATGATTTAACTACCATCAATTTTTACAGCCTGTAATTTGCAGCTGATACATTCCTCTCACTTTTATTTCAGCTTTTCAAAAAGAATATCCTTTATTTCAGGATACTGTTATAAGTAAGCATTAACATGATGTAACAAGAACCATGGAATATCTTCTGATGGTATTTGGCAACTAGTTGGATGTGAGAACATCTTAACATTAGCGTATTTTTCATTACATATTTTATGTAATATTCCCACCTATATCTATCAACACTAATATCAATAAAAGTAACATTTCAACTGAATTAGGACAATCATAGGTTTGTGCTTCATTAAATGTAACAATTTGTGATCTAAAGAATTACTTTATACTACTAATGGCATTTTATTCAATACTTGTGATCCTAAAGGATTCGCAATATGAGCGTTGAAGGATTTATCACCAATTTGTTCATAGATAAATTGAATAAAACATTATGCAAATTAAATTAATTAGTAGACTATAACTAATGATTTTAGTCCAATTATGTGGTTTGCTTTGACAACTTAAAATTACATATTTGTCCATGGGTCCTCACAATTGTATGTATATAATAGCATGTTATCACAGTAGGAATACCATCTTCGGCAGTAAAAAAGTGCCTATGCACGTATATCACTACCTCAAGTATTGCTGCTACCAAGTATGGTTATAAAGCAAATTGAGAAAAGGGGCAAGTTAATTTCACCAATTCAAATAGCGTAAGAAAGTGTCATCCTGTGCTCCACTGGGTAGCTAGTCATACTGGTCCTATTCAAGGAATTTGTAGCAAGTTTCCTATAAACTGTCAATCCCTACAGAATTCCAAGCATTATTCAAACATGAAGTGCACGATAGGCTTACAGTGTATACTGGATTAATAGAGAAGGATTTTTTAGTTATCCACCTTTTTCTTTTTCCTTTTTAGGTTTGAGTCACCTTAAAAAGGGGTATAATATGGCAATAACTTGAGGATCTGGAGTTCCCAATATAAATACTATATTTTGGCACCACAATGTTGGTGGATATAAAGGGTTTGCTCTTCAAATTAATGTCTTTCACATCTCTAATTTTCAATTTCAGTGTACCGATGCATGTGGTTTCAATGAAAATCATCATTTCCAGCTTTGTTTATTGACCAAGTTTCTGGAATGCTATTAGTCAAACAGACCGAAGCCCATGTCATCATCAGACTCCTCCTCAGGCTCTTCTTCCTTCTTGGCTTCCGCCTTTGGCGCATCTGCAGCGGCAGCAGCTGGTGCAGAAGCAGCAGCAGCGGCAGCAAACTTGCTCGGGTCCTGATGAAAGTAACGTGGTTAATATTTTCTCTACGTTAGTCTAAGCAGGGATTGACATTTATCAAAAATCTCAATTTTTGCTTCTAATAACATTATGAAACAATAATGATTACTTACAGCCAAGAACTCCTTAAGAGTTGCAGCTTCCTTGAAGTCAATGTCAGTAACTGCAGCAATGGACAGCAAGTTCTTGAATCCATTGACAATGGAGTGGGGAACTGATGCAATGGTTGGGAAACCAATTGCCAAGGACACTGATGCAACATTAGACAGACCCTGGAAATAAATAATTTACATTAATAATAGTTACAGCTAACTTGTAAAGGGCATGTGTACTAGTGTTAGTCAAGCTGAGGTGAAGACATGGGCAACCTCTACCAATATTCCATGGGAAGCCAGATTACGGGTTGAATGTTTAGTCTGTGTAGATCTTGATCGGTTGATTTCTAAAAAACATTCCTTTGTACAGATTTATTAAAATAAGTAAGGATTTAGTACGCATACATCAGATCATACATCTTGCCCTTTAGGGGTCAACCCACTGAAGACCGTACACAAATTGTACTTTTTTTTTTTTTTTTTTTTTAACATAAACCTCACTTTTATTATTCACATTTTAAAAAATTGCTTTTCACTTGTTAACAACATTGAATTAACTACCATTGTACTAGTACTAATAATAATAGTAGTGTATGGTGCCTGTTCCAACTGCACACACGATCACCCAGTGTGCCAGCCATACAAAAAGCCACGAAGTGATATTGTGACCTGTGATAAGTGATATTGAGGCAAGTGATATCACGTCACAGCTTTTAACCAGTTAATGGAACTGCACAACTTTGATCTCCATAAATCATAATTGGATATCAACAATTCACTTTATCTTAAGATGATTTAACACATGAAAAGAGCTAAAATACACAGCTATGTTAATAGTTAGCTTTAAAAAAGGACTGGTTGTTTTGCCTGTCTATTTCAGTCTGAATGGGATGTAGTTAGAGCATAGTATATCTAGTGCATTTGGCAAATTTTCCTCAAGCCAGAATATCCTTTGAGCTTTGAACATTCAAAGGTATTTTAACCTATTCGCGGCAGCTGACGTGCCGACACGTTTAGGGGTTTTTGGGTCAGACATCGGCGACAAGATATTTGGTCAAGGTCAGCACTCATGGTGAGCGAGCGGACAGCCCAGGCTCGCAGATAGTCCGCCTTAGAATCTCGAGGCGTTAGGCTTATAAGTTCGAAAACCCCGGCATTCCAACCACTCGAAGCCGGAACAGCCCCAGCATGAATGGGTTAAAAGGGTAGATTAAGTAAATATACAGTGACTTGAAGATAGTAAGGGAGAATGTGTGAAGTTCATTGCAAAAGGGTTAACAATTGGATGGAAACAAATGCTGGAGTAGCATACAAGGACTTTGATGACCAACATTAAAATATCTCCTAGTTTTTTGACGTACGTGTATTTGGAAATGCATTGATACACAATTTGGAAGTGCAATGAGGAAAATGGCACACCTGCCATAAACTAGCAATTGCCAAGGAAACAAAGTGCAGTGCAACAATGGTCTCATTCAGATGGTTATTTTAGGGCATAAGAAAGATTACATCCACAGATATGAAAGTAATACAAGAGTGTATAGAGCACCTAAGCAAAGGGATGGGCATGAGGCTACAGAAGACCAAGGAGGCGGCTAGATTTCTCGCCAAAAGGATGAGGCAGTGCTTACATGCTCACTAGCGACAAGCTATAACAGTGACACCATTTGTGACCCTGTGAATACTGCCCATTATTTCTACCTTCGGGATGCTATATCCTACAACATAGTAAGCACAGCATGAGACACCTGTGACCCACACTTCAGGGAACCTATATCAAAGAATCCTAATGAGAAGTTACAGTTCAAATAGGCCATTAGCATGGAATTGTCAACCCCAAACTAGCTTCACTGATGCCTTGACTCATTCCCGATGGAGATTACTGCCAAATGCTGCTCCCGCCATGAATATACCAAGCTCATACTGCTTCCGTGTGCGAAATCTCTCCCAGGGTGATACCCCACTGCACCACTTGACATCCCATCAGATACCCATCCGATCTGATGGGATGTCACTTTTTTTTCTTTTTTTTTTTTTTTTGACAAGCCAAGAAAAAATTTGTCTAAATAAATGTGACTGCAATGAGTATATACACAACTAACTATGTAAAACGTGCATTTAGAGGAGTGATCACGTGATAGGACATCAGGTCGAAGCGAAATAAATTATCATGACCTGATATGGTTTCATCCAGCACGAATGGATACAGGGCATGACAAATCAAACGAGTCGCTGTATTCACAGCTGTCACAAAATGCTCCAAAGCAAAACAAGCAGGACGCTTCAAGGTGATTTTGTGGCCAGGGTAACTGTTCCTGGAGAATAACTTATGCAAAAAATGTCAATTAATTACCCAAATATTTGGATTATTTTATACAAAAAATTAGACATTTATAAGGCTTAAAGTGAAAGAATTGGAAAGAAAACTTGACAACATATATAACAACCATACAGGACACTAAACATTGCCACAATGTTGGTCTTGATAAATTATAAAATCAACTTTTAGAATAGGTCAGCCACATGAAACCAACAACTGCTGGACCAATGTTTGGTAACATCAGTTTAACAATTTTCCAGACATCTTAAAATTCTTTCTGGGATAAAACTTTGGATATATGGGAAATATCCACAAGTATGTTTTCTATCCATCTCTAAACACTTAGGAAGACCAAACAAAAAATTACAAAATATCCACACAAATAAAACTCACCTGCTGGAATGTCTTCATCAAGTCCTCATCAGTGATGTCAAGAACCTTGGGGGAGAAGACTGTGCCCTGATCGTACACCTGCTGTACCACCAAACCGTAGGTGAAGGGGGAGATGTTCAACATGTTAAGGAGAGCTGCCTCGCTGGCACCCACCTTGTCTCCCTCATTCATCAACTGCACATCATTCTGTGGAAAGAGTTCCAGATCAAGTACTGCACAGTAAGTAAGACCACAGAAGAGACCTTTCATAACCATCATCCTTCTGAGAAACTACAAAGGTTCTTAATTCTAATCTTAATTTCCACAGAGTCCATTGTGTTATGAAGATCATTTATTTACATTACTGAAGCTTAAGAATTTTAAAAGATAATAAAATTAATCATTATTAAGTAGTGCATTACACTCAAGCCCAACATCTAATACAAACATGTGTTTGTTACACTTCAAAGTAATCCCTATGAATGCAGATGGCCAGCAAGGAAAACCATTTAAAAAACTAATATTAATAAAGGACTACAATACAAGATTTACCTTAATATCAGAACATGATTAAATATCCTATTCCTAATGAACCTTGTAACATGCTCTATAAGATGAGCGATTTCAATTATTTATTCATCTTACCTCAAAGGATAAGATTATTTTACCTTTAGATACTTATTAAAAAAAAAAATCACTACATATATACATAGATGCTAAACAAATCATAAATTGCAACTTGTGACAATAAGCCACAATGTTCAACAAAATACACAAATACCAATCAATGAGAATGAAAGACAAGAAAAATATAGAACTAAGAGGCTCCAAGAATGCTTTCAATATTAGAAGGCTAGGATATATATATATAGCTGGTGGTTTTTAGGCAACACATTTGCCTTTTTTTTCCCCTGATAAAATATTTTCCCCAAACACTATCCTCTAAACAAATTGCAAATGCTCACTAATTCATCATTATCTGTGCTCTTTCCAATAGATAAGGATAATCCCACCCAATTTTCATTTTCCCTATTAAGATTTTTCAGTCTTTTTCATCATGTCCTTTATGCCGTACTCAGTTATACTGTTATAAAATATCTATTTCTAAGATACATTTCCCATTGTCATAGTCAACCTTTCAAAAAATAGCAAATATGGAAAAATAAAATCCTGTTTTACAAGGGTCCAGAAGTATAATGGGTCAACCCTTGAACCAAATACTTACCACGATTTCAATGGTACCCCTGGCAATCTTGGTAGGGATCTGCAAAGCCTGGAAGAAACTTGTCTTCTCAGGACCAAGACCAGTGTTCTGGGCAGGGATGGTGACGGGGCATGGGGCAATGGCACCAGGACGAGCAGGAGCCCTCTTCTTGTTCTGGAGCAGCTTGTCACGAACTTCACACAGGTCGTCGTTGGTGAAGACGAAGCCAACATTGTTAACAATGTGGGGCAGCAGCCTGTGGACAATTAAGGCTTTTGTGAAGGTTGGTTCACATACAAGAGCAAGCTTGCAAAAGATTGAAAATTTCCAGTTGATTTGACAAAATATCCAATGTACAGCCATGCTGGAAACTCTCATGCAAGTGATCTCTTATAGGTCATGCAAAATAAACACTAAAGTCAGCCATATGATAAATGATATTCAAAGGAAAGGATCCATAGTAATATTTATGTCAATATACTAATAAAAGCTGTAATCAAGCATGGTCAGTATGGGTATGCTTCCAATCTAGGTGTGTAAATTTTAACAAATACTGTTCTAAACTTCGGGTAGCTTAAATTAACAATAAAAGCCCCTTTGAAAATCAAGACATTAATTTTGGAGTAATCTACTCACTTCTCGAGGGCAGGGTTGTTCTCCAGATGAGCACGGATGGCTTTGCGCATCATGGTGTTCTTGCCCATAAGGACAACAGCGCAGCCACGCAGGCTCATACGGATCTCCTGCATCTGCTTGGAGCCGACATTGTCAGCACCCACGATGAAGCAACGGCTGTATTCATCCAGCAGCTGGGTAATCTTGGTGAAGTAATTAGCCTTCCATGTTGATTTGTCCACCCTAACCATCTTGAACACGTGGTTTAAGGCACCGTTGTACCGGACTTAGGGACTGAAAGAGGGAAGAGCTGGTTAGCACATCCTGTGGCAACATTTGAAAATATTAAGCATGTTGACAGATCATGAAGACTTGTTCTGTAATCTATGATTTCTAAATACAAAATGTAGGAAAGAACCAATGATAGCAGAACTTTATAACCTAGTTTAATCAAATTAGTTTCAATTTCTTAAAAGTAATTGTAATAACAGGTCAGATTCCAATAAGGGTAAAAAAAAATAGAAAATTAAATGAAATAAAACAGTGCTATTACTTGTATAGTAATTAAAAGCTAATAAAGGCCTAATGTTGTTTGTGAACTTAGTCCACAACTCTCCACCCTCGACTAAATCCCAAATACACTAGAAAAGGCCAACACGTCTACACCGCATTTTTAGGCAAGATATAGCTTGGAATGATTCTTCATTTGATCTCTAACTAACCAGGAGCTCCACAAGCTTTATCTTGCATGAACAAACACAGGAAGCTTATAATGCGAGGCTTACAATGATAAGCCCAACCCTTTAGCAGTGCAATATTAAGTGATCACCATGGTCTCCACAGCCATAAGCACTTCTAGAGGAAGCAAAAATCTACTAAACATTTGGGCTTAACAGAGCTAACAGACCCAATAATTCATGGTAAAACAAAGCACCAACTCAAGCATATCTACTCTGGTGAGGTAGAGCATAAGACTTTTGGTTTGTGCCAAATTAACAAAAGGTACGGAGGGCAGTAGCAAAGGCCTCGGCACCTTCAAACATTCACATACTCCTATTCCATGTAATATGGTCTATTCCATATGGTCTACCAATACCGATATGCTAGTGGAAGTCCATTTACTTGACCATCACACCTGATTGCCCTTTCCATAACAAGTGGTAAAGATTTCCCGCCAGTTTTGTATCCCTAGTCCCATCCCCATTAACTCCACTCGATCCCAATCACACCTAATCACTTTACTCCAGCAAGGCATACCTTAATGTATGGGATTTGATTTCCTATTCCATGAATACCTGACATTAAAGACCCTTCCTGCCCCCACATGATAGCTGCTGCACTTTACTAAATTGCAAATTCACTTTAATATACACAGAAAATTAAAGTTACATACGAATATCAGTCCATTTTTTATCCTTCAGAGGAATATCTGTAATCAATTATAAGCAAAAACCGGTAAAAGTATGTTGCATCATTTTCTGTGTTTTCAGTGATATTCATATATCGATATGTAGCTATACTGAAACTAAAACAATTACTTGAATTTTTCTAATTTTCACAATAAAATCTCTCAAACCCCTCTAATACCCACGTTATTTTTTGGAATGAAGTATCAGTCTGAAACATAAACAAAACGTGGTGTGCCTTCCGTCACCACGCGGGATTATAACAAAGCCTATATCCTCATTTCCCATTGTAAAACATCAACTGCAACCTTCCTAAAGCAACAATGCTCTATCCTATCTTCCCGCAATCGTTGCCACTACAAATAAAAACGCAACAGAAACTTCAATATTCATAAATAAATCAGACATAGCGGAGTTCATCCTTACCGATGTAACCACACGAGGGAGAGAGAGTATGAACAGCAGCCGAGGGCAAAATACAACTTTCCCGCGGATGAAAAGCTACCAGGACAAAATGACGATACTTTTTTGTTGGTTATATAAAATGTCCTGTATTTGTGCTTGTTATCTCATTATGATCATAATTATTATTTGTATTATATCATTACTACCATCATCTTTTTTATCACCATTGTCGTTTACTAATGTTGATACGATGTTGATGGTGATGGTGTTATCATTTCTTTAAGTTGTTTTTACTTTCCTATATTCATAATATTTCTCTATGTTTTCACTATTACCATTCTCATTATCATCATTACTATCCTTACGAAGATCCTTACATCCGCATTAGAATCCTTATAGTATGAGTTAGTCTCAGTGTTAGTATTTGCATGATTTTTATTTTCATTATTATCATTGTCATTAGCTTCATTGTCATTCATTTATCATTGTTATTATCATTGTCATTATTATCCTTTTTATTACCGTCATAGTTATTATAGTTATCATAATTGTCACCACTAGTACCATTATCTTTAATATCATTATTATTATCATTATCATTATACTTGTTAATAAAGATAGTAGTGATTAAGAAATTATAATAAAAAATAGCAATAATAATGATGATGCTTATAATCATGTTGTTTATGATAATGATAAAAAACAATAAAAAACAATATTAAAGATAATAACAAAAATAAAAATAACAACAATGACAATGATAATGATAAAAAAGTTGATGATAATAATAATAACAATAATAGTATTGATAATGATAAAAATTATAATAATGATAATAATAATGATAATGATAATGATGATAATGATTATGATAATGGTAATAATAGTGATGATATTAATGATAATCTTATAATGATCATAATAATGATAATGATTAATGATGATAACAATGATAAAAAAATTATCATGATGATAATAATGATAATAATAATGATAATGATAAAAGATGATGATGATGATAACAATAAAAACAATAATGATAATGACAATAACAAGGATGATTATGGTGATGATAATGATATTAATGATAATGATAATGATAATAATGAAAATGGTAAAAACAATCATGATAATCATGATAATAATAGTAACAATCATAATGATGATAACAATGATAACATTAATAATTATGATAATGATAATAACTATACTGACAATAAGGAAAATTATAATGATGATAATAACAATATAAATAATGACAACAATGATGATGATAATAATAAAACAATAATAAGGATAATAAAATGATAATAATGACAACAATAATAACATTAGCAGTAACGATAATGATAATGACAAAAACGATAATGATGATTTTAATTATGATAATAGTAGAAA
>NW_028234421.1:14939721-14947221 GCF_977035675.1 Penaeus japonicus | reverse complement strand
AGGGGAGGAGGGGAGGACGAGGGGGGGAGGGGGGACGAAAGGTGAGTGAGAGGAAAGGGAAAGAGGGGAGGGCGGGACAGGGAGAGGGGGAGGGGAGGACGACGAGGGTGGTGGAGACGGAAGGGAAAGAGGGGAGGGCGGGACAGGGAGAGGGGGAGGGAAGGACGACGAGGGTGGTGGAGACGGAAGGGAAAGAGGGGAGGGCGGGACAGGGAGAGGGGGAGGGGAGGACGACGAGGGTGGTGGAGACGGAAGGGAAAGAGGGGAGGGCGGGACAGGGAGAGGGGGAGGGGAGGACGACGGGGGTGGTGGAGACGGAAGGGAAAGAGGGGAGGGGGAGGGGAGGACGACGAGGGTGGTGGAGACGGAAGGGAAAGAGGGGAGGGCGGGACAGGGAGAGGGGGAGGGAAGGACGACGAGGGTGGTGGAGACGGAAGGGAAAGAGGGGAGGGCGGGACAGGAAGAGGGGGAGGGGAGGACGACGAGGGTGGTGGAGACGGAAGGGAAAGAGGGGAGGGCGGGACAGGGAGAGGGGGGGGGAGGACGACGAGGGTGGTGGAGACGGAAGGGAAAGAGAGGAAGCCGAAAGAGGGAGAAGGTGAGAGGGGCAGATAGGGGAAGAACGACAAGGTTGAGAGAGATATAGGTGAAAGAGGGGAAGGCTAGAGAGGCAATGGACTGCAATGGTGATAGAGACAGAGATGAAAGGAGAAGGAAGGGAGTAAGAGGGAAAAGAGGGGAGGGGGATTGACTAAAGTAAAAGAGGGAAAGGCGAGAAAGCCAGGCGTGAAAGAGGAGAGAAATAGAGGGAGGGAGAGATGAGCGAGAGAGACAGAGGAAAGCAGAGGAGGGTGATGGCGAGAGTAACAGAGGGGAAACAGAGGAGGAACTGGAGGTAGGGGGAATTCTGTGTGACAAAAGCAGCTTCCATAATTCAGATACTAATGGCGCTGGTTATAATATTTCGGCCATAAGTGTGATATAAAAAATTATAATACATTTAGTGTTGCAATTGTGGTAATTTAACTGTCAAAAGTAATAATAATAAAAAAACTATAATGAAAAGGATGATAATGATCAAAGCAATGATTATCATAATAATAACGCCGTCAGTAATATTGATTACAATGATAAGAGGACTAATAACAATTTTGATAATAGTAATAATGGTAACAATGGTAATGATAATAGTAATAATGGTAACAATGATAATGGTAATAGTAATGATGATAACAATGATAATAATAATAGTAATGATAATAATGATTGTAATAATGATAACAAAATTAAATATGCTATAATCGTTACTTTTATCAATGCTGTCTTTGTTTTGGCTATAGGCCCTAATTGTTATTATCATCATTATTGCTTATATCATTATCACTATCGTCATTATTATCACTATTGTTATCTTTATTACATTGCTGTTGCTATTATCATTGTCAATATCATGGTAATTATTATGACTTTAATCACCAATATGATTAGTATGATAATCAATGATATCATTATTGTCATTATCATCATTATTATTATTACTACTATTGTTATTATTTTCTTCATTATCATTGTTGTCATTATAATGTCATTTTTATCATAAGTGATGTTATTATCATTATCAATATTATCATTACGGTTATTATCTTCATTATCTTTAACCTCATTATCATGATCATCATCATTATGAGTATCATCACTATCCCTATCTATTATTATTATTTTCATTATCATTATTGTTATCATTATAATTTTTATCATTGCCATTAGTATTATCATTATCATTAATGATATTATTATCATCTTCATCAGCATGATTATTATCACTATCATATGCATCATTAAAATAATTATGTGGATGATTACTTTAAATTATAGTGATAGAAAAACTGTGTACAGTAATGGTCATTGATATTATTGGAGGTGGACATGATAATGATAATAAAAGTGATAACACTAATGGTACCAATGATGATAATGGCGATGAAGGTAAATATAATGGTGATAATGATAATGGTAATAATATTAATGATAATGATAACAATAATAATAATGATGGTGATGATATCAAATATAACAATTACGATGATAATGAGAATAATGATAATGATAAGGATGACTGTAATATTAATGATAATAATGATAATACCAATAATGATAATCATGATAGCAATAGTAATAATCATTATGATAATAATGTCAATAGTGACAATGATGATGATGATGATAATGATCATAATGGTTATGATTTTATTAATGAAAGCAATGATGCTTATAGTAATAATGATAACGATATTAGTAATGATGATAATTATGAAAATAACATCAATAATGATAAAGATAAGGATAATAATGATACTAAATATTATACTGATAATGATTATAGTAATCATAGTGATAATGATGATTGTTATAATAATGATGATAGTAATAACAATGATAGTAAATGTGTTAATGATAACGGCAAAATAATGATAATAAAAATTATAACATTTATGATAACGATAATAATGATAATAACAATATTAATGATGGGAAGGATGGTAATGAAGATGATATCAGTGATGGTAATAGTAATGATGATAATGATATTATCAATAATGATAGTAATAATATTTGTAATAATGGTGATAACAATGATAATAATGTTACCAATAACGATAAGGATAATGATAAATTGACGATAGTAATAGTAATAATAACAATAATGATAATAGTAATGATAAGGATGATGATAATAATGATAATACTGATAACAATAATGATTTTAGAAATATTGATAACATTGATGATTATGATAGGAATGTTAATAATGATATGATGATAATGATGGTAGTAATAACAAATTTGATAATGACAGTAACAATGATGTAAATAATAATGAAAAGTATAATAATTATTAGTAATATTATAGTAATGATAACAGTAATAATAGTAATAACAATGATTATGATGATAATATCGTTGATAAAGATAGTGCCTATCATTATCATTTTAGTAATTATAAGGATAATAACAATAATAAAACGATAATGGTAAGGTTCATGATAATGCAAATAATGATAGCAATGATAATCAACACTCGTTAAAAATAGTTATGATAGGAATGATGATGATTATGTGAACAATAATTGTCAATGACTGCCTATGTTTTAGATAATGATTTTTATTTGTTCTATTTTCATTTTATGACATATAATTTCGACACAACGACCGTTTTTGCTAATAACTTTACAAAAAAAAAAGAAAAAAAACATCTAATCATTATCATCATTATTAATTTCATTATCATCATTAACCATTATCAAGACTATTATCATTTTCACTATCTTTGTTATCAACATCCTCATCATTATTTTCATTCGTTTTATCATCAGTGGCATACCATTATCATCTACTTCATCTTTACGATCGTTAACATTGGTATTACTAATTTCACTATTCCCTAGAACCATTAATAAAACCATCACCATTATCGTTATTATCACTTTATGGGACCATTCCTGTTCTTATCTCAAACGTCATTTTCATCAATATGATAATTAATTCTGTTATCATATTACTTTGTCACTATTCTTCTTATGCATTGTTATGGTTATGAGTTTTCATGATCAGTGATTATTATGATAAATGTGATAATGATGATGATCATGCAATACTGAGAGCAATATTAGCAACAGTAATGTTGGTAAGAACTATAACAATGATGATATTGATAAAAGCAATAACAATGATAATGGTTATAGCAACACAGATGATAATAGTAATGATGATGATATTGATGATAATAGTTACATTGATGATATTGATGATATCAATAACTGTAATGATTGAAATAATTATGGTAATGGTAATATGATTGATGATGAAAATGATGATAGTAATAATGGGAATAATGATAGTAAGGATAATGATAATAATAACATCATTGATGATACAGATAATAATGATGATAATAATAATGATTATGATAACAGCAACAATAATGATAATCTTAATAATGATAACGAGAGCAATGGTTGTGATAATAATAATAATTCTAATACAGACAATGATAGCAATAGTAGTAGTGATAGAAGGATAATAATGTTAATAGTAACAATGATGATAATAATAATAGTAGTGGTAATGATAATGACAACAATGATAATAATAATATTGATAATAGTTATAACAATGATGATAATAATAATATTCATAATAGTTACAACAATGATGATAATAATATTATCAGTAATAATGAACATGGTAATAAGGATGATAATGGCAATAATAACAATAACAGTGACATTATCATGAATAGAATTGATAATGATAACAATCATGACAGTAATAATAATGATAATAGTAGCAACAATTTTCTGGATAATTATGTTAGCATTATCAGTTTTATGAAGTGCGAACATAACAATCAAAGAAAATATAAAATTGAAATATACATTTCAAAAAACAATCGTCGCAAAATTTTCGGTTGGCCGGAATGAGAATTATTACAGTAATAAAAATTTGGTACGTACAGAACTATAAAAACCCACATCCATACACGTTTGTTCATATATCAATTTCATTCAAAAATGTATATATACAAACAGGCAGCCGTGAATGTGCGTGGGTCTGTTTGTGTCACAGAAGACTTCCTTTTCGAAATGAACCATTAGGAACTTCAGAGCCTTATTTCGTTCCATTCTTTTGGGGTAGATCTATAAATCCATTATTCGTATTTCGTACTCTCTCCAAGGCTCCCAGGTGAATTTTCAACTTCTTTCCGTTAATGTCTTCGAGAAGCTTATGAGAACTCCTGTATGAGAAAATCCCTAGACATATGTCTTATTTTCACTTCGTTTCAAGAAAGGAACAAACTTTTCTCAATATCCCAGTGGTTTCCGTTTCACCTCTCCTCTCGGGGTATGGATGAAAATAAAGATTAATTTGATTGTTATCATTTTCCGCGTCAAATTCGGTTTCCTTTGTTCCTAAAAGCAAGAGCAGTAATTCACTCTCGTTTTTGTATTTCAAGCTATATTTGACCTAGCACTGGGGAAGCATTTTCATAATATCCTCTTGCATTTAACTCCTCCTCAAGTACAGAACGTTTTTTTAAGATTATTATTGTTGAAATGTGAATGGTATCTCGCAACAAATGTCGGAGCTTCTTGATCCCGTCTTGTGTTAAAATAGTTACGGAATACATGCGTGACCATAACTTCCATGTTGATTGTAGACGATAAGTATGACTATGTATTTTAACTTCTATGCAGAATGTTAACATCTGTTTTGATCGATAAAGCGATGTAATGGTATAAATGCACATCTGCAGAAACGCATTTCTTTCTAGCTTATTGGCTCTTTCTGCTTATAATGATAATTCTTTTGGCATCCCAATAGCTATCTTCGATACATTTCATTTGGATGCTATAAACTGAAATAATCTTGAGAAATGTGTACTTTGCACCTATCCAAAAGTGTGGAACTAAAATGATCGTTAGAACATCCTGTGGAAAGATGATAACCCAACCCTTTGACGGGCGACACAGTTACCAATCTTCCGTTCTTATTTTTTTCATTGTTATTCTATGTCACCCTCTTCTTCGTGTAAAGGGAAGTTAATTTCGGATTAATTATAGATTGTATTCAATAATTCAACTAGTTAAATTAAAACAGTATCGAGAAAGGCGTCGAGTCAGTCAACAGTGCACTTAAATATGCGACTAAATAAACTTTGGTAGCGCTGCCATTCCATGACGTCATACTGCGGTGTATTTAAAAGGCATATTTAATGGTTAGCCACTTTATGCTCTACGGACAATAAAGACTATATTGATTGGTTCATCTGGAAGAACCACACAAAAGGAAGTCTTTTACAGCATATAGAGAATAAAGAGTAATTTCCCTAGTCAATAGTTTAGTATAACGTCAATAGAGTTCCAATATTATCTGTTATGCTTCATTGATAAATTTAGTACTTATAGTCATTGGATTTATCACGCAAAAAGACACAAATAATCTAAACTTAATATAAAACCCCACATTACAGGCCTACAGATCGTGCAAAGAAACAAAAGCTGCGAAAAGGTAGAGTTTTTAGAAGCCTGCGCGCTGCTAGTCCGAAGTGATCTCGCGTTCAGTTGTTATCTGGACGTCACTCGGGAAGCACGCGCCATGACGGAGGATCGGCCTGCAGAAGGCGAAATTGTCAGGTGTCAGCTGTTCGAGGTGGGCCCACGCTACTTCAACCTGGCCTACATAGGGGAAGGAGCTTACGGCATGGTGGTGTAAGTATAGGGCGAGCCTCGGCGGAAACGAGAGAGAGCGGCAGGCAGAGGTTTTGGTGGACCTGTTGTGCTGCTGGATTATTGATCAAGCTGGCGAGGAGGGAGAGCAGGAGGAGGAGGAGCACGGAGCACAGGCAGGATGCAGACTTTTGGAGGAGCTTTGGTGGGAAATAAGATGCATTAGGGAAGGGGGGAGGCGAGGGAGGGTCGACACGCCCTTGCTCATCGGCCGCACCCCCGATAACCTTGGTTGGGTGACGTCACTTGCTTAGGCTCCGAGGTCAGGTCATCCTGCAGGTGAACAGGGGGCAAGGGGGACAGGTAGGCCGCGAGGAGGACGGAGGGGGGCCTCTCAGGCGTCTGTCCTCTCTTCCCCTGTGCTGTCCCTCCCGTTTGTGATGTTACTGAAGCTGAAATCAGACGTTCTCAGCAGATCGTCTTGGTTGTGATAAGAAGGGACCGCGGACGCTTATCGTACCACCTCTTTCCTACCTCTGTTTTATTAGCTCTTATCAGAGGCACCCTTTGTTACTCATTTTTGGCCCTCGTATATAGCCTTTTTGTGAGACATACCAGCTTGGCATCAATTATCAGCTTTATGGATGAAGTGCTCACTAGGTAACTTCATTAATTATGCATATTTCAATTTATAACAAGTAGGCATATCAGGTAGACTTTCATCCCATGAGTGAGTGGTTTGGAGATATCTTATTTATATGATGTTTTTTTTTGGTTTTATGGTGGGATGTTAAGGAAAGTATTGTTATTTGGTGTTTTATAGACAAGTTGAAGCGTGATTTTACATTGTTTAATGGGCTTGTTTGATAAGCATTTGTATATATCTAGGTTTCAGAAGTTGATTTTCAGTTCAGTCTAATTTTGACTATGTATAGCTTCATCATATATGAATTTGAAATGTAAAATACTAATCGGTTATTTCTGTCAGTTGATTTTTAATAAAGATCAGCAGCAAAAACAACAAAAGATTTCTATCAAGAATAAAGTAGCTTGTGATCTCATGCTCTGAATTCTCTAAGAAATGTATTTCTTAAGTGAAATACCCTTAGCAAATTGATACTACACTATGTTTGATATGTGTAAATTTATTATATTTTTTAAAAAGAAATTCTGTATTTTTTTAATGGATGAATTATTACTAACGCACATGAGATTCACCCGCCTCTGTAGATATTGACCATGTGCATATACATGTACATACCTGCCCATCTAT
>NW_028234421.1:14909721-14924721 GCF_977035675.1 Penaeus japonicus | reverse complement strand
GGGCACTCGCTATGCGAAGACCCCTATGCCGGGCGATTGCAATATTGCATTGAAATCGTCACACTGGCATGACGCCCCGGCATCGGGAGTTTGGCTGTGTCACACGGGTGTGACGCACCGTCGTCATAGGGTTAAGAACCACAAAACCCTCAGCTTGTCTGTTCCTCTAGCAGCAAATAGTATATGATCTTGACACTTTGACATTTAAAGAGTTTTATTTTATATACCAGAAAATATATATTTCATTGTCATTTATCAAATGTATTCAGCATAACTGAGTACCAAACTTTTTAGAAATTAGTGCAGTAACCTTGCATGTGACTGAAAATGGAAGTGAATTGTCTTAACCCATTCACGATGGGGCAATATAGCATGTATGTGCAGCTTTCCACTAAGGTCGTGCTGAACCCCTCAGAGCAATTTTCACCTGCCCTTTGCCAGAGAGTGACAAAAAGAGATTTTTCTGTTTTTGTATTATTTATTTATTTATTTATTTATTTATTTTTTTACTTTAAACCCATTCACGCTGGTTGACATCCTATCACATGAATGGAAAATATTCCCGGTTCAGGGTGACGTCTGGAAACGTCAAGTATTTTATTAATTGGTTCCGGGCGGTGCAGTTGAGACATACTGAAATGTTAGCATTAGAATGCTAGATTGTTCTTAAATATAATTATTTTGAATAACTTCTTAGCCTCTTTTATTTTAGTTTAGGTGTTTGAATGTTATTAAATGTGATATTACGTTAAAAAAAATTACATCAAAGAAAACTGCCAAATGTTTATGATGTTATGTTAATTTCTACTTCTGATTGGTTGAATGAAAAAAATCTGAGTCTACAAACTATTGTAAAATCAAATGTGATTGGCCAAGAAAAAAAAATTACTGATGTAATACTATTTCTAATTTGTTGATTACCGTGATGTCACATCATGTCACATCATGAGGTACATCTACATACTCACATGAACATATATGATTGTTTATATTATTCTTTTGTTTTGGAGAAAAAAAATAAAACATCTATTTTGATACCTCACTAAAAGAATGTATTATCACATAGAAGTGAATAATATGGGCAAACTTCAATAAAATAATGCTAGAAAAACATTGCTACATGTTTTTCAACTAAAATATCTCCTGAACATGGCAATATTTTTATATGCCTTTACATCATAGATGCAATGGTGCAAACCATAAGAATAGGGTGGGCAGAAACGCTCTGAGAAGTTCATCGCAGCCTGTCGCATGGGAAGAAAACACTATGGAATGAACTGTTGCCTGCTTGAAATCTTCCTGGAGGAAGCAGGAGTTGGCAAAAATATGCCCTGGTGTGAATGGGTTAAGAAAAATTATTTATACAAATGTAACTTTGTACAATGCGTTTATACAGTGGAAGTCCATGTGAGTGATAAGATGTCATCTGTTGTGTGGGAAATATTCCAATGACTTGGTATTAAGTCATCCAGTGTGAATGAGATAAACATATAGATAAACCATATGAAGAAGCAAAAAACACATTTTTTATTATATAAAACAAAATATATATTAAGATATATGTAATTAGATATGTCTAAAAAAGATAGTACACTAGGAAGTGACTGATAGGTGATATGGTTTGTGGAGGGGAAAAGATAAGATTGAGGGATTTGTCTGCAGGAATAATCATACAGTATCAGAATTACTATTGGAAACAGGTATGTATGATTGATTCAGGGAGATGAGGAGCTATGAAGGGATTAGGCATCTGGGGATGATAAGGTGTCTGTGCCTAGAGGAATATTCCCAAACAGTCCTTGATATATTAGTAGTTTTCGATAGCCCAGCCAGGTAATAGTATAGTGTATGGATGGGGAATGGGGGAGAAGAAAATATAGAGGTTTATCTGACATATACCCTACATTACCAGAATTACAATCACTCTGTTCTATTCACAAGAAGGAAGCAGGGAACATGACTGTAGGATTGACTCAGGGAGAGGAGGGCATGCAAGGGATGTGGGGGAAATGGGGCTTATCTGGTGGATGTGCCTGGAGCAGACATGCCAGACAGTAGCAAGTATATTAGTAGATACTACACATACTCCTTGATGATTTAAACATTGCAGGAAAAAAAAGCCAGTTTTTGACAGATCTCCCCTGACTATGATGAATGGGAGGGATTACACTTGCCCAGGTGAGCCTGGATAGTGGCAGACAGCAGCACTCAAGGGCTTTGAATAATTATATATGAATGATAGAAACATGATCACATAAGAAACTTATTGTACACTTGATTTTGCTTCATTGTAGATTTTTGTACATGGAATTTTAAATTCATTCTACCAATTGTTCAGCACAATTTTTAGAGATATCATTTCAATTTGATAATCTATAGCTGCATGTCAGTTTCATTGTGGAAGAGTCAATTTTAACCTATTGATGATAGATGATGTGATATCTTGTCATTGGATTATTTGCAATATGACTGATGATGTCTTATGATATCATGGATTGTTGCATTATACACTTATATTATGCATAATTACATATGTATGTACATGTTGTAGTTGCAGTTGTATATACACATTTTTTTTACTATGAATTATATATATATATTCTTTCTTTTTGTCACCCCTTAACCTGGGTTGTCTGCTCGCTCACCCCGAGCGCCGACGTCTGCCCCAAAACCCATGAAATGTGTCAGCACGTCATCAGGCGCGAATGGGTTAAAATAGGGTAGATGAAAATCACTCAGACATGTTTAGTGTGGTCTCATGCCTTGAAAGCATGTGCAGGAAGCTGCACATGCTTGCTATATTGCTGGCGAGAGCGGAATTAAGCAATATACTCCCTGTCGAAAGTGGGTTGAATGCCTGGCTAAATAGAAATATTGTATTAGTTTGCAGTCACTTAATTAAACCAAAATAGGCAAAAGTTGTTGGAGGTTGCCTCATCACATATATCCTTTATAAATACATAACCTGTTAAAAACATAATAAATGAACACTTGATTTTTTGATAGAGGGCAAAGTAGATTCCAGGTTAGCACAATTAGGAGTAGTGCATAAGATTCCTGTGTTGCAGTTGCTTACAGGGTGGATTTGCTTTGTGCTTTAGTGACAAGGATGATAGTAATAGAATTGAAAACCTTTTTTTTCCTTTAAAGTTAAGGAATGTGGCAAGCAAGTGAGGTCAGGTAGGCCAGGCCTACTTCTTGACTTTGATGTCAGTTTATTTTTTTCAGTACTTGAGCTTCTCTGGGACTTTGTATATGATTGTGTTAACATTTTCAGCAGTACCAGAAGAATAGTGTACAATACATATATTTTTATTAAATGATAGATTCTCTCAGGTGCTACAAGATGGAGAACACAATGAAGTATGAAAACTAGATGACATTTAATTTCTGAAAGGTTTACTATACTGAAAACTGCATTATTTGAATTCACTAGATATGTGGTGTGTTATTAGATTGTCCATTGCTGCATCATACTTTTATCAGTGCTACACATTTTGATCTATAATATATCTCTCCGCAGGGCTACACAAAGTCTATTGACATCTGGTCGGTAGGATGTATCCTCGCAGAGATGTTATCCAACCGTCCACTGTTCCCGGGCAAGCACTACCTGGACCAGCTCAACCACATTCTGGGTATTCTAGGTTCCCCATGTCAAGAAGACCTGGATTGCATCATCAATGAGAAGGTATGATTAAAGGTTGAGGTGCTATGAAGTGGATGATTGATGTAGAATTCAATTATTTACTTTTATCTCTTGGAGAATTTTGGCTAACAGAATATTTAGTTTTATTTATTAACAAGTGTCATGGCCAGTTATGAAATGCCAAGATAAATTCTATAGACAAGTATTGTGGTTGTGTGTGTGAGAATCACTCATTTTTAATCCTTTTTGTGTTAATTTGCATGCATGGGTCAATATCATTTCATTGAGCAGTGGCTGTAGCTGTGTAAGGATTGTCATTATTTGTATATTGGATTGTTAACATAGTACATAGAATAATTGGGATTTGTAATGTACACATAGATCTTGAGGTTGATAGTGCTTTGTATATTTTAGTGACTTGTACCTTCTTTCATAGGGTGTTATGTAACTCTCTACATATTTAAGATTTGTCTAACGAATGCTTTCCCTTAAATCTATCACAAAACAAGGGTTTAGGCTGACTTTGGAAAGCTGTAGCTCTGAAACTAGTGCCATTACAGTCATAATACTTTATGACTATGAGTGCTTCAGCTGTGAGAAGTTTCTGATGTTGTGTCATGTACACATTGATGCCCGTCTTTTAGGCCTAATCGAAGGTGTCATGTATGTCATGACACCTGTCTGGAATGGGTTAAATGAAATCTTAATGATGATATATAAAATTATGACATTGAAAGACTTTTAACCCATTGTGCATGGGTTATGAGCAAGCTAATCGGCCATCAGTATGGGCGATTTCTGACACTGCTGGATCAAGCTGAAAATTAGAAGGGTGAGGAAATTTTTTTCTCTACCCTGCTGGCATGGATGACTTGCCTTATAAATATTTTCCCTTAACCCATTCACGCCGGGGCTGTTCCGGCTTTGCACGGTCGCAATACCGGGGTTTTCAAATGCATAAGCCTAATGCCTCGAGATTCTCGGATGCACAAACCACGAGCCTGGGCTGCCCGCTCGCTCACCGAGAGCGCCGGCCATGCCCTCATATCTTGTCACGGGCGTCTGATGCAAAAAACAAAAAACGTGTCAGCACGTCAACTGGCACGAATGGGTTAATTCCATCACAAAACAATGGCTTAGGCTGACTTTGGAAAGCTGTAGCTCCGAAACTAGCAATAATAAGGTCATGATAATTATGACTGTGAGCATGTTGCACCCGTGAGCAGATTTGAAATTGTTTAAGAGGTTGACAAGGTTTATGCATGCAGGAGGAGCTAAAAAATGATTGTGAGAAAAATGCATTTGAAAATCATCCAAATTTACTTGGTAATTTTGATAAATTTTTAATAGCATTTATTCTGAAATGCATGTTATTTACAATAGTTTCTTAATTTTCTCTGTCTTTTCAAGTCATATTATATAGCTGTTGCTGTTTACTTTGCGTCAAATGAAGAAAGAAAACCTTTAATGTCATTCTTATTCAAAAAAAGAGATAATATCAATACACACATGATATAGAACACTCAGGTCTTGAAGACTGAATTGATGTGATAGCCATTTGAATTTAATGGGTCTAAACAGTTTGATTAGGGCAAATGATATACTTGCATTCATTTTGTGGAAATAATATTTAACCCCTTAACACATTCTCGCTGGTTGATGTCCTATCACATGATCGAAAAATATTCCCAATTCTGGTTGACATCCTGAAACATAAAATATTTTCTTGCCGAGTTCCGGGCTGGGCAGTTGTGACATGCTGGAAAGTTGGCAGTAGAACCCTATTTGTTCTTGAATATAATTATTTTTCACAATTTCCTAGTCTGTTAGTTTAGGTGTTTGAATATCATGAAATGTGATATGACGGAAAAAAAAGAGACCACAGAAAACTATGCAATATTGATTATGTCATAGTAATTTCTGCTTCTGATCGGTTGAATAAGAATATCTGAGTTGAAGAACTATTTAAGATTAAATGTGATTGGCTAAGCAATGAATTAGAATAAAAAATTACTAATGTAATACTATTTCTAATTTGTTGATAACCTGTGATGTCACGTCACGTTACGAGGTACATGTACAGACTTGTATGTACGTATATGATTGTATATATTGTTCTTATTTTCATTTTGGAAAAAATAGCATAAAACAACTTTATTAATAACCAATGATGTGATATCACGATATGACCTAGCTGGTCTTCCCGCTGGGGACACTATGTCACGTCATGCTTTTTTTATGGCTGGCATGCCAGGTGATCAGGCGCATAGTGGCTGGCTGTTGCAATTTTGATATACCTGGCATTATATTCAGGTGCAGCACTGAACTGTAGTTCATAAATCTTCAGACCAATGTACATTTAAAAGAAATCTCATGGGAAATTCCTCTGAAGAAACTCCCACAAACAATTACAAACTGTTATTAGTGGTTTTGATGTCTGTAATGAAATGAATTATTAACCATTTTCAGGCTAGAAGTTACCTGCAGTCTCTACCAAACAAGCCAAAGGTGCCATGGACAAAGCTGTACCCCAATGCTGATCCAAAAGCCCTGGATTTGTTGGACAAGATGTTGACCTTCAATCCTCACAAGCGCATCACTGTTGAGGAGGCTCTAGCACACCCCTACCTAGAGCAGTATTATGACCCAGCTGACGAGGTTCGTATTTTCTGACAGGCCTTTTTGAGAGATTGGTTTGCCTTTTCAAGGGAAAATTCATTGCATGTACTGAATTGAATGTAGACAGTGTCATTTCATAATTTATTGTTGGGATGGATATTATGGATTTATAGAATAATGAGGTCTGAAGAAAGTTGAAGATGTAGATTAAATGAGTTAAATCCTCCCCATTATAATTAGTATTCATGATGAATCTATAGAATAAAGGAATATTGATAAATGTATTGTTATTTTTGTATAGATTTTTTTCACAGGTGTAGTGTTTTTTCCTTTGTCATTGACTGACTGTCCCTTTTCTTTCAGCCTGTAGCTGAAGAGCCATTTAAATTTGAGATGGAACTTGATGACCTGCCAAAGGAAAAGCTCAAGGAATTAATTTTTGAAGAAACTGTACTCTTTAAACAGCGGCTGGCAACAGAACAGGCTATGCAGCAGAACTGAATACAAAGACATGGCTTAGCATTATTACAAGAGACGAAGGGTACATTCTAGAGGAGACCTACTGATTGGTGGCATTCATCTTTGGAATACTACAAGGAATCTTTCAATAATCCCATAAGGGAGACCAGCTGTCTGCAAAATAAGTGTATGTGATAAAGTGCTTTATCATAAAAATCAATCTGGAAAAAAAAATAAGATTTAGAACACAGGAGTATATGAAGGATCTGAACAAATTTTCTAGCACCAAAAAATAATAAATGAATAAATGAATGAATAAAAATAAAAAGAAGAAAAAAAATGTCTCGGATGAAGTGCCTCTTCTAAGTGAGTTATCAGGCAAAATGTGCAAAACTGATAAAGTGTCTCGTCTAGGAAGTGTGCCTGCAGAGAGCCCCCTTTCTATCATTTGTGACAGGAAATGCTCTTTGATGATTGAATGAGTGCTGGGAACTTACCAGTTGATGGCTGAAAAATGTGTGGTCTTGAGGAAGGGTGCTTCCATGATGCTAGTGATGCATTTCAGTCTTGTGGCACCTCACTCTTAACCTTTATGTTTCATTTAGACAGTACTGGCTTTCTGGCTAGAGATTCATTGCTCTTAGGAAGCAGATGACTGATTGTTAGCAAACAAATATACATGTTTGGTTGCTCCTCAGTTATACCAGCTCGGCATGTTTCTGTATAGCTAAAATTCAAACTCCTGGTGGCTGGTGGTTTACTGTTCAAAGAAAAAAAGAGAGAAAAAGTAAAAAAAAAAAAAAAAAAAAGCACTATTCCTATGTTGGGGTACTGCTAAGTAATAGGGTTTTCTTCTGTTGAAAATTTTCCTTGCAAATGTTTTGATGTTGTTTGTCTCGGGCCATGTCACAATAGGGAAAATATATATCAAAAAGTGTATTTGTGATGGAGTTTCAGAGTTGTGTATCACACATGGTAGCATTACTTTTTTTATAGCTGTCTACAATTTGTTTTGCTGTAATTGTTTTACACACCGATTGAATGGCTAGTGGAAAGCTCTCCATACTCCTTAGGATTCGTTAGTTTGTATTATTGTGTTGGTTGACTGTTAACCTGTATTCCTAGGAAGTTAGTGGGATGCTACCAATGGGTGACCCATTTCTCACAGGACATGAGTGGACCATTAATTTAAGGAGTTGGTGGATTATTATCCTTGGATCATAAAACCATTTATTCTGGGAGCAGGCAATATAATTTACAGGCTGTTGATGAACCATTATTGCTAAGACATTGGTTAACTTGTATATCCTTAGCAATTTATAAATTTTTCACTTGCCAAGAAATTCCCTGCCCTTTACCACTGCTCCTTTCCATTTATCTCTGCAGTAGTTCACTCTCTGTATTCTGCATTTGCCTAAATACTTTGAGACCTATTTCATATACCAAATCTGGCATGTGAACAAATCTGCTAGTAGCTAGTTATAAATGCTGGAAGAGGATTCACTACAGGAGAATTTTTAAGTTAACTTCTTTTCAATTTTGAGTCAGTGATTATGAATTGGCTATGAAAGCCAGAATCAACATTTATATATTGGAAACCCTCTGGTACCCTTTTAGGATGAAGTGCTGAGGATGTCACACATTCAAGTTTTTTATAAGTACATGTAGAACTTTTTAGAGTTGACTTAAGGTGTGTAAAAAAAAAAAAAGATTAACTGAAGTGCTGGTGATAAGGTTCATTTGAGTATGGCTTTGAGGAAGGAGTGGAGAGATTACAGACGTTGATGCCTTACATGATGAGGTCCCAGGAATTTTGCAACAAGCATATCACTTCCCACTATCGTCGGGAGGGGTCCAAGAGTGACGAGCGAGCAGTGGGAGGCTTCCTGCTTGGTCGCCCGTACTCAAGACAGCAGAAATCATCCCTGCTTTTTGCATTTATAGTTTTAACATTGAGATTAATCTATACACCCCAAATTATTCTTGTATCTTCTGAAGTCGTTTTGAAATATTTGTGAATTATGTGTATTCTGTTTTTAAAAATACCCCTTTTTGGACTTCCATTTATATATATTTTTCCCCACTTTTTTTTATGGAATATACAAGTTAAATGTTATATTACAATTAAGCATGACATCTTTGAAAACTCTAATGATATCTCTTGATGTATGGTGTAAATCTTGGTCTGTCTGTTAATAACAAATTGCAGAACTGAATACAATCCATTAATGTTGGAAATCGACCTCCAGGAATTCTGTTGAAAGGTAGACAGCAGAGGCCATTGAGATCTGTAGGAGGCATTAGTTACTGTCTAATGATACTGGTATTCTAGCTCATAGACAGTTGTGGTAAATGTATCTGTGTGTGTGTATGTCATATTATTTGTATCACATTGTTCCCTCACATTGGGGTGATCCATTAATTAGGTCAGTGTTGGATTTTACATTATTACCTTCACAGTATCGGTAATGTGTTAAAAGGTGCGATGTTCAACTTCTATCAGATGCCCACAATTTGCTGATTTCTTTCTTAAACTTGTAAAACTTTCATATGGTCAGACATAAACATTGCATATTAAGCATAGTGACTTCAAGATAGAAGAATCAGGATTCAGAATGCTTGTAAGTCAAAAGTGGCCCATATGAGTTTCAGTGATAGTTGAAATGTTCTCTGTTATTGAGATTATTAATATTGATATATATGTTTTGCCACAGCTCTTTTCCTGTGTGACCATTTTGCTATTAAGAGAAGCACCTCTGAGCCCTTCCACTGGTGTTCAGCATGACATAATTTTAGGATCACCTTGTATAATGTTTACAGTGTGTTGCTGTGGAAAGAGCACATTTCTTGTAGAATATTCCCCCTGTCAACTTATGAATAAGAAGTAATGCTTAGGAGGGAATGTTGGAGGTAAAAGTATAGACCAAAAATCTCTTGAATACTCTTTCTGTAAATGAAGATCAGTGAAACAGTTGAAAGACTGTGCCAATGTATTGCTAGCATAGTAGCATGGGTTTGTATGATACTGCATCATCATGAGAGTAAGAAAATTGACAATCTCTTGCTAGCTTGGGCATTATTTGTTCAACTAGTATTGTTTGTGAGAAATAATATGAACTTTGATTAAGCTATTTAATAACAAGTTTAAAAGAGCAATTTGGCAGTTCATTTTTTTTCTTTTTATTTATGATATAATGTCACTACTGGAAAACCAAAATATATTAAAGTACAAAATGATAAAGAAGAATCATATTTTGTTTCCCAAGCCATCAATCTTATCGAGGATTACATACCCAGTGATGAGTTTGTCTTCTTGTCTTACATTGCATGAGAGTTAAGAACTTGCTGGCCTGTGTTTGAAAGGTGGAGAGCAGACAAACATACTAATCTGCCAAGTTACTGTCACCCATCTTGAAAAAAAGTTCCCATAGAATTATATTTGGAAATAATGACATTGCAGTACCACTGAAACATGAGGAAGTTCACAGATATTTATATTGCTTGCTTTATTTACTGATTTTGATTAATATACAATTGATGTTTCTCATTATTACAAAAGATATGGTAACTTTATTGTGATGATGAACATTACTTTTATAGACATCTATCATGCTTTCCCAGACACTCTTGGTACTGACACATACCTTTTTCCCTTTTCTTCATATTTATGTACATGAAAGAAGTAATTTTTTATTATTATGCATCAAGATTTTTGTTTGCATTTGACTAGTGGTCTTAAGAATTTTAAGCATGGGAGGCAGCTAAAACTGTCTTGGCATGTATTTCATTTTGGCATGCAAAATTGCAATGTGTTCTAGTTAAGTCATCTCCAGAAGAATTGCCCAAGACCAGTAAACATAAAATGTACTACAGTGTTCAGGTATGTCTTAGCACAGCAATTTTTTATTTTTATTTAAGTCTGCAAAGAAAAAAGGAAGACCTTTATTGTGCTCAAACCGGTAAATTTAGTCATTAAAAATGTAATCCAAGTGATCATAGATTAAAGAACCTTCTTCAAAAGCAAGATTTTTCAATCATCAGAACAAGAATATCAAGCATGTCATGGAAATGTGTTTTCCAAAGACAGAGCAACTACAGTAATCCCATGTTCGTGGTGTAAAAACTCTTGTGCAATAGTGCTTATGTGATGCTGTGACCGTCAGCCATATGGGTAGTGTCGAAGAGCTCATACTTTATCTGTTGTTATGCAAGTAGAGGATCAACAGATTCCCAGTTGAAGGACTGTGGTCAGTTCCTTCATTACAGATGCTGCCATTAATGGCTCATTTTTTAACCTTGGAGAGTAGGAGACATTCTGGTTGACTTGTTTCCCATCTTTTCTAGAGCAAATGACTCGTGCTCAAAGTTCTCATACAAATGCCAGGATGTCGTGTACGCTGAATTCAGAGCATAGACAATAATGAGTTTGACAATTAAATAAAAACATGAAATAAGCCATGTACTTTTCTTGGCAGTTGTTTAAGAACTCTTGTGCCTCACTAACTGAAATGGACTTCTACCACCCCCTAAACTTAGGAATATAGTAGGTATTCTCAGACTTTCCACCAGTTTAATGCTAATGTGAGATGTTAGGTCAGACTTGCTACATTTAGATATGACCATGTTGATCCTGTAAGTATCTGTGATTTCTTAAGAGTTGGCAAATGTGTTTGTACAATCTATAATGTCTTTTTGTGTAAAATTGTACAATACTGTACACGTGTATCTTGTTTAGGAGAATTTGTTTCATATTGCTAAAAGAAAAAAAAGAGTATACTATATATCTATATGTCTCACTTAGTATGCTGTTATACTAAAGTCCCACTTGAGTAGAAATCAGTATCACATCAAAAGAAATAAAGAAAGACCCACAGAAGGGAAGAAAAGTAATTCCAGCATCAAGGCTTTTGTAGGACATGAGATCAGCACAAAGGAGCCTGTTAGGTGGGGCTTTGGTGAGAGGAATTCACCCTGCATATAATGTAAAAGAGTTTCTTGGAAAACTAATTCAGGATTCCAAATAGTAGGTAAAGTGTTTTCATCATCTCCATAGTCATTCAGAATGGAGCAAAGTTAGATTATGTGAGGCACTATGGTGTTGTCACCTAACAGCACAGTGATTCTGGTTACTGTAGTGGATATCATCACTTGTAGGGTAGGTAGCAAGAATAACGAGTGTAGCATTTGGTTGATATCAGAATTTGTCATTTATAATATTGGATGGTTATGAAACAAGGTCACCGAACTTCATGAAAGAGTACACCAACAGTATCTGTGAGGTTGCTAGTCTGTTAGATTCAGGAAGGAAATATTAAATACAATGATTAACATCTATTGGAATAGGGCTGTGAAATTTTGTTCAGCTGCCTGCCCATTGTGATGTTCTCTATGCCATATCCTTAAGTGAGCTGGTAGATTGTCCCTTTTTCTTTTTATGTATATCAAATGATGTTGATTGCAGCATTTAACCAGTTCATTTCTTTATGGAATTGTTATGAATAAGTGTTTATTTTGCAAACGGATCTCAACAGGTGAAGGTTATGAGAACATCTTGTATGTTAACATGTTGTTATGAGCCTTGGATTAAGGGTTTACATAAGAAGATAGAAACTAGTGAAATGATGAAGAGGAATGCCATTTCATACAAATTCCTTTATTGTGATACATAATTCAAACATTTGAAAATCTCCTGTTTATAGTATTTCTTTTTATTTTAGATATGTCAAGGTCCTGCATTGCACATTGATATTATATGATGGGATCAGTTATCATGAGCCTTACTTTTTTGCTTCATTACAGAATAGAAATCAGATTGGTAAAATTTGGATATTTTTTATGGAGAAAAAGAGAGATGCATCTGAGATTTATAGGTAAGACTCAAGATTGGTGGTTGTGTGAAATGTTGATTTCTCCTCCCTCTCCATCAGACTTCATTCTCCTATTGTTTGAGACATTCCACTCAACATGTGAACTGGGGTGGGGTTCTTAAATCACTCTTTTTTTCTCTTTTTCCTTTTTCTGTAATAATCTCACTGCTTTACAATGTTTTTTTGTTTTTTTTTTTGTTTTTTTTTAAGCAAGTATAGTGAAAAAATAGTGCAAAATTCTCCAAGAAGAACCTTAAGTTGAAAACAAAAAACAAAAGAAAACTAATAAAATTAAGTATAAATATTTCAAAACTACAAAGTATTTAAGAAAAAAGATTGGTAATCAGTGAGTTAGCAATAATTCTTACCCTACAGTAATAACCATTTACAGTCAAGTCAAAGAGTACAAACTACCAATAGAGAAGTCATAACACTAACTAGGAGTAAGTAATGAATGTCAATATGTTCAGGAAATAATGTGTATGTGCTGGTTAATAGGATGCAAGTGTTCTGGACAAGCAGATCTTTTGTAAGGTCTATATAACCACATAACAACTGCAGACGTTTACCAGCCTGTGATAAATCTATTTGCTGAACATTGTCTATGCTACCAAGTAGAATGAGTAAGTTTATAATCAAGGTATAGATGTTATTGATTCAAGTACCACCTCACAGCCAGGATATCTTGAAAAAGGGAAATCAGAATAAAGGAAGAAAAGGAACGTAAGTTATCTGGAAGGAAATAAATGTAGTAGGAAAAGAAAAAGAATTGAAGATGATCTTTCTGTTCAAATTTCTAAAAATGCAGTTGAAGATTGATAATAGAATTATTGGGTGATTTAAGAATTCATGTCCTAGGTGGGCTTTGTATTTGGTTGACAATCTTACAAAAGAATTGTAGTGAGAGACCAATTCAAGCACTATGCCAGCTCTGTCCTAAAAGAGCCTTACATTTCCAGATAAACCAAAGGCGGCATACTTTTGTTTAGTATATATTTTTAATTATTTAACTTCCCCCTCCCCTCCTCCCCACTCAAAGAAAAAGAAAACTAAAGTGATAGTGGATATAATAGTAGTAGTAATGATGGAGAGAAGTAGTGATGATAGTAAGTTATTTTGTTAATTGTAGCATTGTTTCTAATATTACTGTGTTTATTAATTACCATTATTTCTTTAGTATTATCATCATCATCATCATTATTACTTCCTGCATCTACAACTATGCATATACTTTTTATAACTAAAAGGCTGAAAAAGCAAACAAGCTACTACTTCTACTGTCATAATTTTTGTTATTATTTAATTATTAATATATTGTATAGACTGAAACAAATAAATGACAACTTCCTTAACTAAAATGATTTAAAGAACCGAGAAATAGTTCTGAAAGAAAAGTGACTGGCTTCTGTACTGTAATTATATTCTAGCAGGTATATGTTCCACCTGATTTACCTATACACATTCAGTCAAGAGATAGCTGGACCAGGTATGCAGACTAATGAAAGCCAATTTTGGAACTTGCATAGTGCTGTATGATTTTTTTTCTATTTTTTAGAGAATCACAAACCTTGTTATTGTATTATCAATGGCATAAGTTCACATTTTATCTTGATTTGGGAACAGTATTGAATGAAGGGATCCGGTGCATTACCTCTACCTTGATTTTTAGGTACCTTATCATCTTGTAATTATATTTTTGTATAATGCTTGTGCTTCCTATTACATCTCACTTCAAGTCCATTTTAAAATTTACTGTACAAGTAACTTCAGCTTGGGATAAATCTTAAATATTTGGAAATGGGCTTGTCTGACAGCCCCGTGTAATTAAGATGTTTCACAGCCATAGTAATGTACATCTTTATTTGTATTTGTACCTGGCCGTTGACTCATTGGTATTTAAATATACAAGAAAAATATAATTTAGGTTGTTTTCCTTATGATATTTATTCCACCATTTATTATCTCATTTTATTTATTCTAAATAAGATGACTCGACTTAAACTCTTTATTGTGTTTGTATGTCCTTTAAACGAGTCTCAACTCTGAAACTCTGAGATCAAGAGGACAAGATCTTAAAGAATTTGTGGACTGAGCCAGCTAGGCATGATTTGAATATGGATTCTGATTTACTTTAAAATGTGACATCTTTCTAGAAAATTTACACCCAGAAACTTAACTTGAATAAAAGTGGCTATATTGTTAAGAATTCTTGAGTGAATGTGCTAATTAGCAGAGTTACAAATACCAAATTAAGCAATAAGTATAGAGCACATTTAGAATTGATAAACATAAAGCTACTGTCGATTGGAATTATTAATCAAGTCATATAACCCACATAAATAGGATGTAATTAGAATGAATCTTCCACATTTTCAAGATTTAGTTGTTTTTCTCACAACTCACAGA
>NW_028234421.1:14902221-14904721 GCF_977035675.1 Penaeus japonicus | reverse complement strand
ATAGCTATATATATGTATATGTATAGCTATATATATGTATATGTATATGTATATATATGTATATGTATATGTATATATACATATACATATGTATATATATATATATTTATATGTTTAAATATGAATATAAATATAAATATAGAGATATATATGCATTAATATATATCTTCATAATTCATAAAAGCTCTAAAAAATAAAATATATGGACAGGACATTTGCAACTCAACTTGTATAAATATAGAAGGGAAACTGGATGAAAGTAAAAAAGGGGAAAAGGAAGGTCACAGACATGCAGTATTAAAAAAAACTATAAGACTACTCAATTAAGTTATTGGATAAAAACATGTAATCTCTCTATACATATTACGTAACAAAAAAAAGGGTATTTACCTGGTTATATATCATGTTCTAATGACATTATATATCAATTTACCTTAGTTATTGGATAATAAATGAATATGAATTTTCCATACATCATAAACTTTATTTCTAACACTTTTTAAAAGTTTACATGATATCAGATAAGAAAAAAAATATACTTTCAGAATCCTGTGAACAATACTGGTATAAGTACTCTATATGTTTTCCTGGCACATTTTCAGTCTAAATGTCACACCATAATTCAAGCTGCAACAATATAATGGCTTTGAAGAACTTGACTGAAAAATTATTCTAGGTTCCCAAAATAGCCTTTCCTACTCATTCAAATATGGCATCAGAGCATATCTTTGTGCGGTATCTCATTTACTGCTCTCTATTACAGCTTGTCAACTTAAAAATATATGAACACATTAGGAATGAGATCTGAATATATTATGCTGGCAGCTCTCCATCTTTCCTATTTTCATGAGGGTCACACCCATTGTGGCTACTCTAACCATGTTCAAATTACACCAATTATTTAGACAATTATCAATTCTCTGATTTTACAATGTACATGCTAAACTTTGTAACAATCACCATTCTATTTTCAATTCATATACATGTGATAGTTTTGATAGTCTGTGAATTATGCCTGTAATTGATTTTAAGTGTCTCTCATTGACAAAAAATATCAAAAAGATAATTATTTTTGTTGCCATTTTCTAGATATTTACATATAATAAATAAAAACAACAACAACCAGAGGTTCATCCCTCTCTCAAAAGTTTCATCAGAAAATAAATTTTCTATAATTTCCAGTATGAAACTATTATTCCTCTTAATTTGTAAAATACACATACACGAAGTTTATCAAATTTCAGGGAAAATATAGATAGTAGTATTACTCATTTTCTAAACATGACATACTAACAAGGAAAAAATGTTCATGCATGAGGGATGGACATATGAACGCTAATGGAACTAGGGCAACACACAACAGTTCTCTTTGTAACAAATTCCTTTCAGGTTTCAGATTCCTAGTTGCAAATTGTGTTCTTCATCAAAAGCAATAGAGAGCTTAGTATATCACATTCACAAATAGACAAGGAAATACATCAATGTTTCAAAGATAGTTAAAGAATGAAAAAAATAATAATTAAAACAAATGAAAGGAATAGAATGATGAGAAAAAGATGAGACCGAGAGGAAAAAAGCAAAACATTCTTCCAATCATCACCTCCACAAAGTACAGACTTGTGTTATCTTAAAATCCAAGACAGTATTGATAGAAATTTAAATAAAAAAGTAAAGGTAGACGGCATATTTCCTGAAAGGAGCTAGACTATCCAAGAAGTTAAACTTTCACAAACCAATGAAAACACTCAAGTATGTGATATCATTATAAAAAAGGGTCATAAAAATACTTAGCAATAGGACATGCTTAAGGAGTAATTGGCACAGATACCAGACACAGCATAGAAAGAGGCCATTTTCTTTTAATGTATAAAAAAAGGGCCTTGTTCTGTTGAATCCACATAGTAGGAAGGCACATTACAAAAAAAACAAAAAGGATAGAGAAAAGTCAAAACTCCATTTTTTTTCTTTTATATGTTATTAATGAAATGCTTCCTCTATCGTCTCACATGCGAAGAGGATGGGCATGAAAAATATTCACAGTGAAAAAGCACAAATAAAGTCTCGTTTAGATGATGGATTTTTACTACCATGAGAGATGTTACAGTTATGCTAATGGGAAAAGAAATAATGATATGTTTTGAAATGTAATAACAAGGAAGTATATATGAAAATTAACAACCATTAAGATAACAATAACAAGGTGAGGAAATTGTGAAACACCTGATAAAAGCTACACTGGATACTTTGTTCAGGAGAAGCATCATTGTAAAAATATCATGGAAATGTCACTTTTATTTCTGATATAAAACTACACAATACAGTTTTCATCATATGAATGCTATTCTACAATCACAATTTTAAAAACATTCAACATGTGTCATTCTGCAACATTTTACCCTGTGCAGCTTTCTCATATTCTAGAATTTGAAAAAAGAAAGAAAGAAAGAAAGATTTTTTTCATTTTATTTAACAGACCAAAGCACTTGAACAATCAACATCA
>NW_028234421.1:14889721-14897221 GCF_977035675.1 Penaeus japonicus | reverse complement strand
ATGATGCAGGAACTTTGGCCTGACGATGGGCGTCATGATCTACATGACGTTTGGGGATTTTGGATCACTGTGCTATTTTATTGTGCTATGAGTAAGGAGTGAGTGATGATGACCATTGCAGTCATTATTACTAAAAGTACTATAAAATTAAGCAAACCTAACATCCAAAACCTAGATGACACCACTTTCTCCTAGCACCAGCAGGAGAGAGAGCCTTGAATGGTACTCATTCATGGTCTCTAGCAAGCACTATCTTTATAGAGCGACATCACACAGCAAGTTACCAATCTCTTGCTCTAAAGTACCATCGATGAAGGATATGCAAGCAGAATGAGAAAAGGAAGGTGACTCAACTCATGCCTAATGTCTAAAATATGCTCCTGTCTTTTACTGTGGCAATCACAGTCATAAGCACAGGTTTCCTTCCTCTTCCCTACCTCTTTATGTTATCTTCATTGTAAATGGTTATGTTTCCTATTCGTTCATTACAGTACATAAATACGAAAAAATAAAGTTTTTTTTGTCCTCCCATAAAACAGAAATACTTCTATCACACTGAGTATAAAGAAAATAATGAGCTGATATGGATTCTATACTACAATTATATGACACATATAAGTCTCTTAATACAATAAAATATGCAAAAAATAAAACACAAAAATGGCTCTAATTTTACAATGAGTAACTGAAATCGAGTGGGGAAAAGTCAAAGTATGTTGTGTGAAGCTGCCTCACTCTGAAATAAAACCCATCCTGAAGACCCGGCAAGTGAATCTATCCCCTGTCTGCAATGTGTTAACCCACTCGCGCCGGCTGATGTGCTATCAGCTGGGGACGAGATATTTAGTCAAGGCCAGTGTGCTGGGTGAGTGAGCGGACAGCTCAGGCTCGCGGCTAGTTCGCCAGAGAATCCTGAGGCGTTAGGCTTATGCGTTTGAATGTCCTGGCATCTCGACTATTTAGAGCCGAAATCAATAAGACTTCATTAACAGTGATGTAAAAAACAGAGATGCTTTATTCAACAGTATATTTCTCAAGACTGTTGGCATGTGCAGTACTGGAATTTAACTTATCTACATTCTGAAAGTTCTTTCACATAATTTCCCAATTTCTACAATTCCATACTGAAAGCAATGCAGTTTTGCTTTCCTTACTCACAACAACAACTAAATGAAAATGCAGTGTAATAGAATATTATACATAATTTTCAGAATACAAGGTTATTTGAATATTTGAGTCTTACCTATAGAATTCCTTTATATGTTCCATCCACTGATATATTAATTTATGCTGTTTAGAATAACACGAGCCACTCAAATCATGTGAACAAGACATCTGCTGCTTTTTGAACCTTGCCATTTCCCTCTTCAATAAACTACCTTTACCCCTTCAAATAAGCCAGAGCAATTGATACAAAAAAAAAAAAAAAAACTTTTACAAAATGAAGAAAACAAATGAGAGAAGGACACTGCAAGAAATATTTTAATACCACAAGATGGCTGGGTAACATTAAAACATAACATGATATAGGTCACTAAACTTTCAATTCCACAAAAATTTAACATGTGCAACAGTCAAGAGTTAGTAAGGATAGTTGGTCATTCCTTGTATAACACAGCAGTCAACAGGAAGTGAATCACATCAAACAAAAATTAAAAAAAACACCAATGGTCCATTTCCTCCTCCAAAAACTGTTTAGTTTTTGAAAACACGTATAAATAGGTCATCTTCCAAAAAGGTTGTTAATGCTGCCGACACCACCGTCATCTCGCATCTATAAGAGTGAATTTTATGAAAGGGCAGGATAGTGCAGGAAAATCTCCCCTTCATTAACTGTGAAAGGCAAGTGAAACCAAGTCAAGGGTACTCATTAGCCATCTGAACAGCACAGAGCGTGTCCCTAGGGACCAAGGGTTTATGCCAGGGAGGTGTCAGCATCTATTTAAGACAAAGAGGCATTTAACTATTATCACTATATATTTTCTTATTTAACCAATATCTTTTACTTGAATGACATTGTGAACATGACAATGCAAAAATTACTTTTGTTCCCTACCAACTGAAAGTAAATTGATTTTTTTTTTCATTGACAAGGCTTTTGAAAACAAAAATATCAAGTCAATATCTGAAAAGAAAAAAGAAGAAAATAAATATTTTTGAAGTTTGCCACCCTCTCTAGCACAGTGAAAATATTCAGAGTTTTTTAACTTCTGATGCAAACAATTCCTCCCACCGAACATGCATAGAACATTCAGGTAAAATACTGTTAAAGAGGACAGTAGGGATCTTTATGTCACACACAGGCTAACTGTCTGGGCTTACTGGCCTAACATCACCCAGATCACTGATTTTAGCTTTCTATAATTCTTGTAGTCTTTTGATTTCACACTCTACTACTAGACCAATAATTCTTAAAGTTATTATGCAGTAACATTAAGCCAGTAATGGTTAGACAAGAGCCTGCTTTATCACTTACACTTCTGACACTTTCTTCTTGAGAGGCCAGCTGTAAGATTCAAACAGTATGTGAGTTACCTTCACCTGCAGCCTATTCTGTTATTGATACATACCCAAGATTATCTGAAAATTCTTTAGTCATCTGGGACGTAAGGTCATCTATTCAATCAATAATATTTTATATTCTTACTTCTTGGGACAGCTAATATTCTAGACAATAAATTGAAAGTAAGTGGTATCTTCCTAGAGGTTAACATTAAATTGCATAGAAAATTAACAGTTTGTTACAGGATTCTAATTCTCTTAAAACAACTCTCTCTTGCTGAGTGATTTCTATTCCAAATATGGAAATCTATCTACATAGTATACATTAAGATAAGGTAAAGCATTTATCAAAATATGTGGAAAGCAAGAAGGGGGGAAGGAAGAAACTCTTAATATTCAATAAAAGCTAATAAGTCTACTCCAAGTATTCAAGGTATGTTGCCAAAGGACCACGGCAATGCAATCATCAAAGGGGAGGGTCTCTGGGTTTATGTCACTTCACCAACAGATTTGGCAGCAACAACTGACACTCCAAAAGAGCTACCTGAACTACTGGTCCTTCTGAAAGGTACAGTATGGTGAAAATAAAAGTAATTCCCATGTCTAAACTGACAGTGCTGATTACATAAAGGAACATTCTAAACGGATTTCAATATTAATGAAGATATTACAGTCCATTAATTCAGTACTTAATTACTGATTATGCATATGAATAATATGTAGTGAAAACCATTCACAACTACATTCAGTCACATAACAAAATGTAAGATACAAATGGACAAATTCAAATGACAGAATTATGGATGAATTTCCATTTTCCTTACATATGATTTTCCTTACTAATGTTTGTAAACTCAAGTATTTACATCATAAACTATGAAAAGAAAGGTAATTAATCAATCTACATTCCTTCTCTGCCATCTTTACAGTCTTTAACCCTTTTGAGATGGGCCACATCTTAAGATGTTCAGCCTGGGCAGCGCATCTTAAGACTTATGGATGATATATGAATCTATATAATATATTACTTACACAATTGAAGGAATAAATAGCCTGTATCTTAGGAAGAAGAAGAAAAAAAAATGCAGTAGTGGAAGGGTTAAAAGTAAAAGCTTCCAGTAATTAATGATTTAAAAGAATACATCTTAGATGGTGAAAGCTATATTGATGAGGATAGACATCTTGATGGTGAGATTTTTTCTCATTTTTAAAAATCATATTTCAATGATCTATGTAATCTTTAAAATTGCCATTCAGATTAAACTGTATGCTGATATCCAGACAAACATGATCATCAAATAACCTTGAAGAATCTTTATGAGATAATCTTTAAACAAAAAAAATAGGGCCCTGACTGTTGAATTAGCCATCTAGATAATAAAATAAGTATTCAAGGACTGAATAGTTCATGCATATACTACAGTAACTAATGTGCACGCACACACGCACGCGCACACACACACACACACGCTCACACACACACACACACACACACACAAATGTAATCTATATGAATTAATTAATATAAATCCTGTTAATCTTTTCCACATAGTGTAACAACTACCAACATCAATGACAAAGGGGTAAGCAATTGGATAGGGGGAGAAGGGGGTGTACATGTTGACAATCAGCTGCCTACTTGCTTGTCTTAAAACTAAGTCTGATTCATATCTAATATGCATAAACAAAATCTAGTGCTCAGTCAAGGATATGTATCTTTTAGGGATTAAGATTAAAAAAAAGGTAATTTAGAACTAAACATAATGACCATTATAATAATTATGATTAAGTTTATTATTAACTTACACAACTCACTCACTCACTCTCTCTCTCTAGATGATGAAAGGCAACTATCTTATCTGGGAAAATTTCAGGTAAATGCCTTGATCTCTAAGTCTTCAGCCCTCTGATAAAGTGAACATCTCCACGATCATATTGTGAATATTTCTAATTCAGACCATCATCCATGATCAACTCATACTTTTATGGTGTATTGCAATAGATGAACTGGGGTCTATTAACCCTCTCTCTGGGGTGTGTACAGCATGCGCATTCAATAAAGTAAAGCGCAGGGGGCGCGGCAATTTATTGTGCCAGCCATTCAATTGATTTAGGCCTAATAATTCAAACGCCCCGGCATTTGGACATTCAAGGCTAGAATTCCCCCGTCGGGGATGGGTTAAGCTGCATAAACATCTGGGGTCCTTTTAATGATGGACAAAATACTTGAATCTGCATTGCAGTAATCAAGTTAAACTGTGATACAGATTGTTTATGATTCTCCTTTTTTTGGTAAATTAATTTTTCTTTTCATATTTCTTAACCCTATCGTCTCTGACTTCAAGTTTCCCTAGATATTGGGACCATGATTGCTACTAATGAAAAGTGACCAATAGCAAAATACTTATTGCTATTAGTAATATACAAAGATACAAAGTAAAGAAAAAATTGGCATTAACCTCTGACATCCTTCTATTACAAATCCTGAGGTCTTCTTTCTGAGGACCTTTTATGAATTATTTTTTTCCTAAATACAACCAAAATATGGAAATAAATCATGGAAATGACAATATCTATTTACCATTAATTATTTGAATACTGAAATGAGTTAATCTATGCCTTGGAACTTACTCAAAAAGATACAATAGCGATATTGATACCAACAAGTTATGAATAAATCATTAACCCTTCCATAATCTTAAGATGTTCAGCCTTGGCTGGGTATCCAAGATGTGTGTTTTCTACAATTTTCTTAAGTTATGGTTTGATATAGTCTATATATGATATATTGCATAGTGACACTAATCCCTATTTGATACGATGCCCTAGTTACACAATTGCAAGAATAAATTGCTCAATTAAAAAAAAAAAAAAAAAGGTGCAGTATGAAAGTGATCTGACCCTTTGAAAAATGCCCATCATGGAAGGGTTAAAGACGGAGAATACATTGAGTGGATTAGCGTTATTATATTACTGATCTATCAGAAAACATCTTTCCCTTATTCATGTCTATGAAAAATGACAGCTGTATGAATGACAACCTTACAGGACATTTAAGTTTATATATATATATATATATATATATATATATATATATATATATATATATATATATATATAAATAATAAATTTGTTAAATATCTAGACGATACCTGTACCAAGATTTATTTTGTCATTATCATATTAGATTTGTTCTACCAAGATCCACTTAGCCAATTAAAGACGGAAAAGGGGCCATCAATTATGGTTTTATCTAATTAACTTCTTTTTATGCATAGACGATTCTTAAAGTTCTTAATCACCAAGGAATCAATTATATCTACCTAATCTTACCTATTCACCCCATTCCTGGAATTTTCAGTCAAAAAGATTATTTCTATTATTCTTTTTTAGGATTACTTATGCTTTAATAACTAAACAATATTATTATCATCATTCTATTGGTAATAACATCAATAACAGTTGCATTATTATCATTATTTTTTTTCTTGCAAATATTCATGGAATCGGGTAAATTGGTAATGACAGGTAACCTACTAATTGCCTCCATAGTGACTAATCTCTTCTGGGGCTATCTACGAGTTAAAAAAAAATATATACAATAAAATAATATGATGAAACAAAACCACACAGGACAGTGCACGTCTGCAGGCACTCCTGTCTTCAAATCATTAAAACTGGCAGTGATCTGTGATGGAAGGCTAATCTGAAAGTGGCATAATGTCAAGCAATTGGTGAGACTTTCAATCCTCTAGAACTTGGTTACTCCTTTAGAGTGGTCCTCTGCCTAACTGCCGACAGACCTGGAGACCCAGCAATCAGTGACAGGCCAGTGGTGGACATTTAGGTATCTTTGAAGAGTTTCGTAAATTAATATAAATTTCCCTATGTTTACTTACGTACATTTTCAACTATGTTCTGATATGATTGAGGATACTGTATAAAAATGGAAATTTTAATTCAAATAACAATAATTGCTCTAGAATCCTAAATTCCTGCCCTAATTACTGATTGTCAACTCATAGCTATAGTAGCCTTGCATCTTAATTTTGTTATTTACCCACCCAAATTGAGTAATTGAACCACTGCAAAACAAAAAGTTAGAATAATACAGAAATACAGGATGGAGTACCAGCTCCTCAGCAACAAGTTAATTTGAGCTCCAGACCTCCAACACTAGCAGGGGCATGTGGTCACTCTTAGGAATCACGGATTGTCATGAACTATTTTGCTTTATGCAAATCAGAAGAATGGTTTTAAAACCCTCTTTAATTGGTGACTAGAGAGAGAGTAATTCATAACGAATTGATCTCACTTTATGCCTGGAGGAATGCAGTTTCTGGTTGTGCAATAATTATAGCATATGGTGTAGGGTTCAACACCCTGTCATCTTCGCTTAAATGGGATTTATTAAATAACTTCCATAACGCCCCCTCCCCCCACAAGTCTGCATGACACAAGAACCTGAAGTGCCCAGCTGTGGCACGAGCCTGCGTGGCCTTCCCTCCCCAAGACCCCTTTCAGATTTCATTTTTTAAGAGGTGTTAAAAAATAAAGGAATGGAGTGACTGTTGCATCGGGAGTGACCAGCGGGCCGAGGGCGCAGCGAGAGTGCCAGGGAGATGCCAGGTGCCGGGTGCCAGGAATACTCAGTTGTAGTGGCGACGGCATCGCGTTACACTCACCTAATCTGGTAATGGGAAGCTACGGTCTCCCGGTGGATGAAATCCGTGCCGTCCGTTCCCGCCACCATAGGGCCATCGCGAGACGCCATCCTCTCTCGCCCTCTTGCTCTCTTCCAGCCTCGAAATGTGCCACCAGCGACGAGTGAGGGGGGACCGGGGGAGGGAGGAGAGTGTGGCCCTGCCCAGCGTGCTTCCTCGGCCAAGTGACGCACCAGCCACACTGTCACCTGGCGGCCGAGGCACCAACACTCACCGCGAATGCCGCTCGCTCGCCAACACGCCTCCACGTCGCGTCGGCGGCGGGGAAAACGGC
>NW_028234421.1:14882221-14884721 GCF_977035675.1 Penaeus japonicus | reverse complement strand
TATATATATATATATATATATATGTATATAAATATATATATATATATATATATATATATAATATATATAACATATATAATGTTTAAATATCAAGTGTAAATAAATATATATATAGGTGTGTGACCAGTGCATAAAAATAATTTTATAAATATATATATCTATAATATACCTATAAATATATATAAACATATATTATATATATAATATCTATATAAATAATATAATATATATATAAATATACATATACATACATGTATATATATTAAATATATACATATATTATACTAGTATATATATATATAATATATATATATATATATATATATATATATATATATATATATATACATATATATATATATATATATATATATATATATATATATATATATATATATATTCATATATAGATGCACACACACACACAGATCTCTTGATCTCTTGGTCTTTTAGCAGTTTCTCTGCCGTAGTACAGTCCACAAATACGGCGTCTTTGATACATCCGCAACACAACGACGATCCCGAGAAAGAAAAGCTAAGCTCAACGAATGTTCGGGATCGGTCTTCTAGTAAGACTTACTCATTTTTTGTACAGTCTCTGTATACATTTCGTTTCTGTTCACATCTCAGCTCCTGTGATACCTTAGAAGGTGGCTATGGTGACAGCTTCTTTGCAGTCTATTTCGGCCATGTTAGATTTTAAGGTGATATCAGTCTCTAGAGCGTACATGAATATAATTTTAGTTGGTGAAGGAATGTGAACAAAGGCTTTATTATCAGGGAATACGTTAACTAAGATTAAGCAGACAATTAATAAAATTCCAGTTGAATTTCCCAGAGAGCTTTCTAATAAATGTTATTTATACTATGACAATATCGTGTGCTCTGTGACTGCAGCACAGATGATTTTTAGTAATAACATTTCCTACGTACTTTGTACAATTCCATATAGTTTAAATTGTTTTTCCTGCTATTACAGAATTCAAATACATCTGCAACGTATAAGTTCGCAGTAATTTTTTGTCATCTCCAGATCACTAGGATTCAAACCACCTCGTTTAAGTTCGATGCAGTTGTAGTGGGAGATATATTCTGGATGGAATTATATTCGACAATCTTCTTAAATCCCTTACATGGACAACTATTATTTTGCATCCTTAATGTAAATCTTTCGATCAATTGAAAGGTCTACCATTCTGTACTTGTATTATGGAGAATGATTTCTTACACACATATACGTGTGTATGTATTTACGTATATCTTTATATATGAACATCTACTTATGAACATATAATTATGTATATATATATATATATATATATATATATATATATATATATATATACATACACACACAGATACACACACACACACACACACACACACACATACGATAGATATATATATATATATATATATATATATATATATATCTATATATATATATATATATAAATATAGATATATAATATATATATATATATATATATATATATATATATTTATATATAAAATATAATATATACATACTACCATTCGCGAGGGTGATAAAGGCATTGACCAAATTGGATTGCATGGATGACCGGGGTCATCCATGACCCCTGCCTCCTGCAAGTTATTATTTGGAGTTAATGGTCTTTCAGGCCATCTATAAATTGGTCACATAATAAGGTCCAGGATAGGTGCGGCAAATCAAAGCCTCTTAGTCTTGGATAGGTAGCTGTAACGGTTCTCTCCAGGGTTTAATCCTGGTCTTAAACCTGGCCCTGCAAGCTTCAGCCCACTACTGGTGGCTAAATTTCTTCTGTGCTGGTTTCATTGCTTCAAAGCTCAACAAAGCTGAACAATTTAACGAAGTGATTAATTCAAAAGAAATTTAAATATAACATGAAATCACATATTTGCTGTAAATTTGAACACAAAAGAATATTAATAGGATTATAAAAGGCTTAAAATTGTATAATGTATCCCACAGCTGTATATGTAAAGTAAATGATAAAACAAAATGATACAGCAAACTATGAGCTGTATATAACACCATAATCTAAAACAAGAATTTTGGCCCTTCTCGAAAGATGAATTATGACTAACAACCCAAAACCGACTGATTTTGAGTTTGTTTACTTTTTGGCGGACTTTTCGAAGGAGATTTTATTTAAATGAATGGTAAAAGTAGTCAGGAACGTAAAATTAAAGTTTATAATTATATGAAATTTGTATATATTAAATCTATATGTATGATATATTAAAGATATGCATATACGTACAATATATAGAGACAAAATAAGGAAGATCTATTCATAAACACACGATCCCTCTCATCCCGTTTGTTTTGATCGAGCGTAGAGTGAATTACCAACGGCGCGTTCGTGAAATGGTTGTCAATTCTTTAACTAGGAACAAGTACAACGACTGGTTCATACCAAAATTGTACTATCTTTTGTTAGTGCTAGTGCTGATTGTAGTTTCTCTTATGAATTTGTCGTTTGGACAGTGCCAT
>NW_028234421.1:14869721-14877221 GCF_977035675.1 Penaeus japonicus | reverse complement strand
TATGTGCGTGTGTGTGTATTCCTATTTGTCAAAGAACCTTCTGATAACACCACTGGCCTCTTCTCGTATCTTCATCCTGCATTGTTTTTTAATGTTTTGGCAGATGAAGAGTAAGGATCGAAGGCCTGAACTTTTCAGGATAGCTGTATTTTTAGCTGCAATTATCGGTGAAAATTTCAAAAAGGTTTTCGGGCCACCTGCAGAGTCGTCGTTGCATTGTTTATATAGTTCACTTCCTCGTTCATCTTGTAGGTAGTTTCGTAACCTTTCTTTTTTAGTTACATTTTCAAATCTATCTGTCATCATCATTAATATCACTATTATTGTTAGTCCTGTTATCACTATTGATATCATCATTATCGGTATCAGTATTACTAACATTATCATCAAGATCATTACCATTATAAGGATCATCATTATCCTTTATTATTATTATCTTCTTACAATTGACATTATTATTATTATCAGTATTATTATTGATATCAATATTTTTTAAAAATTATTTTAAGGATTATATATATCAATATCATCATTATCATTGAAAAAAATAAGTCTTGTGTCATTGGAGTTACCCTGGTATTCGGGGCCTCTTGTCTCGCTTGACGTTGTTGTTTCGAAGTTATTTAAATAATTAAAATAAATACTGTATTCAGAGACTTTTAGTGCCTTGCCTGCACCTTCAGTGCTTTGATTTAACAGTTTACACGAGGCTACAGTATTCGTAGTCAGCACCCTACCCTAGACCCGAAGCATTCTTCTACCTCAGGGTAGCCCTTACAGTAGTCAGGGGCGTCCTTTGGCGCAACTCTGTTCTTCCCTTGAATTCTTATATCTTTCTGTGTGACTTTCCTGAGCCTATCGGAGTTTCCTTTTGAGCTCCCGTTTTCGCTTGGGGTGGGCACCGAATTACCGTCCCTCGCGCTAGGCAGGTTCGGCGGTAAGGAAATGTTTACTACACAACTCATATCCCCTAACTGGTACTGGAGAACGCTCTGAAAGAACTGAAAAAAAACGACAAATGACCGACCCAGAAGACCAAGAAAATGCAATGTGTGTAAACATTAAATGCATGAATGAAAGTCAATCCCTTCAGAATGTCACCCCCTTTATCATTAAAGTCCTTGAAGGTGAAGTGGAAGGCGGTTTTGCTTTTGTCCGAAAATTACGAAATGGTAGCCTCCTTCTAAAAGAGCAGTTTAAATCTAAGATTAAAGATTTGGTTAAACTGATGCAGATTCATGACCTCAAATAAAAGTATCTGTTTCCATTGACCCAAATACCTGTAAGGGAGTCATCTTTCACAGGGATTTGAAGACAATAGAAGGGAAATTCTTGAGGCCATGAAAGACCAAAGCATAGTAGACGTAAATTGCATGACCAAGAAGGATGGCAATGTGCGAACTAAACCGGATTGTGTTTCTTGACCTTTTCAACACCAAATATTCCTAGTCCCATTAAAGTCGGATACCAAAAAAAACAATGAGCTGTAATAGATGCCAACAATTTGGACACACCTCATTACGATGCTTTGATGACATTACTGACAAATTCACTTGCGGTAAATGTGCTGGAGCTCATTATACCACTGCATGCACTGAAAATACACTCAAGTGTGCTAATTGTGGAGGTCCCCATCAATCGGGCTCTGCTGAATGCAGTAGCCTCAAGAAGGAGACTGAGACATTGGCATACATGAGAGAACACGATGTTAGTTACCGTGAGGCCAAGAAGAAAGTTTAAGGTTTGGCAAGCAAACCCAATACTTCTTACGCTTCAGCAGTAACTAACAATATTTCCAGTGCAAGCAATGTTAGTCAGCAGCTCGCAGCTAAAGATAAAGAAATGTCCGAATTCAAGAATATTGTAAATAACCTAATGAATCAAATTAAAGAACTGAATAAAACTATAAAGGAAATTGCTGAATCAACCCAGCAAAACAGCATCATAAAGAGGATGATACCTAATCACAATCCAGATCACACTTAGTCCAGGCGACCCCTACTAGGACTTAGCCTGGTTTTTGGTCTGTTCATCAGAGCAGATCATCTTTCACCGGGCGTCTCCCTAGCAGTGGGGAGCAGGCCCTGGAGGCTACTGTCTCCAAGATTTCCCGAGAGAGGCCCTCGGGAAGCGAGGGGGAGGAGGAAGCGCCTCCCTCCCAAAGAAAATAAAAAACGGTGGACAAGGTACTTCCAAGGTCCATAAAACGTAATCCACGCGTTTACCATCATACAATGGAACTGTCGAAGTAGTAAATGAAAAATAAATTCCCTCAAATTATAAAACTCTTCCTATGCTCCCGATATCATAGTTCTCCAACTATGACAAAGTTTCTGACGAGGTATCGCTGAGGAACTATCATTTATGTAGAAAAGACGGAGAGGGAAAGGGTGGAGGCGGGGTCGCCATGCACATTCACCAGAAATGACAATTGATTCTACTTTGGAATATGTTACATGCAAGTAAAATTCAATAACACGTATCTGACTATATGTTCAGTTATCCACCTGATAACATGGTAATCTATGGTGATCTTTTCGCTCTTCAAGAAGTCTGCCAAATAACAAATTAATTTTAGGTGATTTTAACGCTCACCATACATCATGGGGTTCCCTGCAGGTGGATGATAGAGATGAACAAGTAGTTAAATTGATCAATGATTCTTATCTGGTCCTTCTGAAGGATGACTGTCCGACGCGAGTGGACGATATTACCGGTATTTTGAGCTTTATTGACCTATCACTGGTCTCTTCAACAGTAGCAACCAAGTGCCTGTGGTACACCATTAACGACTCACCGGGAAGTGACCACCTTTCTATTTGTATCAAGTATCCATGCGACACAATAAGAATACCTTCAGCACCTAAATTTAACGTAAAAGAGCAGACTGGGTTGCCTTCACAAGGAGCGTCAAGTTCGAAGTTGTTGGAGAAACCATTGATGATAAAGTAAAAATGTTCCAAGTTGTATTTAAATGCAACAATGGTAACCATTCCTAAGACTTCGACAGACACCGTTAAGCATAGAGTTCCATGGTGGACACCAGTTTGCAGCAGGGTGCTATGTGAACGAAATAGGTCCTACAGGCTTTTCAAAAACAACATCACAGATGAGAACTTTCGCAATCACAAACTAGCAAGAGCTAGTGCTCGAAGAACAATCAGACAAGCTAAAAGAGACTCCTGGCGAAATAGCAACACCAGTATTTCACAGGTTTTGTCCACTATTAACAAAATCAATAGAAAAAATACACCTTATAGCATAAAAATATACATGAGGGAACAAACCTTGATTCACCTAGAGACATTACTAATGCACTCGCCAAGCAGCTCAGAAAACTACCACCCCACATTCCTGACCACCAAGGAAGCGACTGAGCTGCAACCAATACACTTTGCCACAAGAGTTGACCTTGATTATAATAAAGATCTGACAATGGATGAGCTTGTCCAAGCCCTAGAAGCCTGTAGAGGAACGTCCCCAGGCCCTGATGAGATTCAATGAGATGGTAATGCATTTTAATCCTGATGCCATGATTAAATTGCTAGAAGTGTACAATGATATTTGGAAAAGCCAGACTTTTTCCAAATTCATGGCACTTCGCCCATACTGACAAGAGGAGGTAATCCCAGATCCGCTATTTCTTACCGGCCAATTGCGTTGCCAAGTTGCTTGTGCAAAGTCATGGAAAGAATTGTCAATAGTAAGTTATTACATTTTCTAAATTCTAGGAATTTAGAAACTAATAAAATTGGAAAGTCATATTCTGAGGCATTTGCCAAAAAACATTTTTTGATTTCAGCATTCTTAGATATAGAAAAAAACAACACGACATGGCGATATGGCCTACTAAAAAAACGTGGAAACTTGTCTTGTTTTACTCAAAATTTCATATCTGACAAAACTTTTCCTGTCAAATTATTTTTCCACAATGTCACTTTTTTGGACATTTTTGTCCAGGCAAACGGGGTCCCACAAGGAAGCGTCATGTCACCTACATTTTTTCTTTGTATGATAAATGATATTCTACCATCTCCTCGGGATCTTAAATACTAACTGTATGCCTATGATTGTGCATCAAGGTACTCCAGCAGTAGTGTAGAATGATCGGCAAATCGTATCGCTGGATATGATTCATAACTGGGGCTTTTAAGTTTTCCATAAGAAAGAGTATTGGTGTAGTTTTTACCCATAGGAGGAAGCCCAACATTAGGTTAACTCTAGATACTCACGCAATACCTATTTAAGATTCTGCAAAATTTATTGCTCTACTTTTTAATAACAGTTAAAGAATAAATGTCAAAATAATTTATTAAAGTGTATTTCTGGACACGAATGGGAAGCTGATAAAAGATCTTTGCTAATGCTATATAAATCAGTGTCGTGGAGCCCTTAAATGCACTCACATTGAGCGCCTAAAGGTAGAGTCAGAAACACCTCCCCTCCGTCCCAGACGCGGCCAGCTTATGCTGACTTATACCGCCAAAATAGTCAGGCAACCCCGTCACTCTAACGGAAATGTTTTGTGTCGGCTATTGAGCCCACAAGGCCGTGGCGAAAGGCCCTGTTACAATAGACTCCAAGACCACATTGATAGAATCGGTATAGATCTCTCCCCCATCGATACCCTGGTTTCAAATGTGGAAACACCCACCTTTTCCATCGAGGTAGATTTGCTACCATCAGTCAGAACTACGGTGCCGGAGGTGGAGGTACACCACCGGTTCAGAGAAATCCTTATCAAACATATTTCCTTTTTCATCTTTATACCGATAGACGAGTGTGTGGGTGCGGGTCGACTGAATGCCAGTTGAGATTCAGACTGCCGAATCATACATTGACTTTTTTTTACCGAACTTTTTGCTATAGATAAAGCTACAGATTTTGCCCTATCGACGACCAACAATATAATAATCATATTTTCAGACTTACTAAGTTCACCGAAAGCTGACAAATTAGCCGGGTCAACTAGTGACCTAGACCCTAGCATAGTCCACACGGATCTCGGGTGTTTTGTTTCCTTTAAAAAACAGAAATTCATTTCCTGTGTCAAAGTGAGTGGACCAGCCTCACAATCAACAACAAACGTAAACAAGACATAAAACTGGGACACAGAAAAGTTAGATGGGAGGAGTTGCTGTCTCAGGGTAAATGCCACTAGATTAACCCACCTCACTCCATATATTAAAAATGCTTCCCTCCACAATGTCAACATTGCAATACAAATCTATCAATAACACATATTAATAACCTGACATATATTTAATAACCATAGACAATCCATCAAAAATTACTGCAGAATCAAAAATATAGAACTAAATACCTCGAACTTACTGTCAGATAAGGAAAGAATTATCCACAAAGTAATCACTTTTCTAATGAAGACAACTTTATGACCTTTTCTAGATTGATAAGATAAAATGGAACCATTGGCTTAATGACCTTGACATGTGCCGCTGGTTGATAGCCAATAAATCCAACAAAGAAAGAAAAGAAAGACCCCTTCATCACAGGACTTGTGTGAGGAGCTCAACCTAGTTTCTGAAACGCAGCAACAACAAATAAAGTCTTGTGCCACTGGAGCTACCCTTGCATCCGGGGCCACTTGTCTCACTTGACATTGTTGTTTATGAGTTATTTAACGTAAAAAGTAAAATAAACACTGTATTTACAGACTTTTCGCACTTTTAGCGTTTTGCCTGCACCTTCAGTACTTTGAATTTGCAGATTATACAGTGGTCGGAGCCAGCACTCCACCCAGGGTATCCATTACAGGCTTTGACCCTTGGGTAGGGAGGCCCTGTAGTCTGGGGCGTCCTTTGGTTGCACTTTTTCTCCTAATATGATTTTTTCCTTTTGTTGGGACTCTCCTGAGCCTACCGGATTTTCCTTTGAAGCTCCGTATTTGCATTAGGGGTGGGCACCAAATTACCGTCCCTCACATTAGGTAGGTTTGGCGGTAAAGTGTTTTACACTCATAACTCAAATCCCTTTTCGGTACTGGCGAACGCAACCAAGCTTCTACTGGGCGAGTAGAGGAATAGTAACACAGCAACACTCTCAGATAACAATAGTTAACTTTCTTTGGTCCCTTAAGGAAAAGGGCTAAGAGTTCGTACTGGCCCGGACCCCAGTATGAATGATTCCCTGGCTACCGTCCTCTTCTAGGAGGGGGGACGACCCATAACCTAACGAAAATACTTGGCTTCGGCATTTGTTCCCGGAGGACCGTGGCGTTAGGCCTCTGAAGGGGTCGAGTCATCCTAACGGGAATGCTTTGTTTCGACATTTGCGCCCGGAGAGCCGTGGCGAAAGGCCTCTTTGCATTAGACTCCAAGACCTTATTGAAAAGGTTGGTGTGTTTCTCTGTATCATCGAAACCCTGGTTCTTTCAAACATTGTGCTGTGGGAAACCCGCACTTTTTCCAACGTGGTAGATTGGCTACAATCAGCCAAAGCCCATATGTCGGAGGCGTAGGTACGCCAGCCATTGAGAAAAATCCTTATCAAATATCTTTCTTTTTTCCATCTTTATACCGACAGCTCCAAGACAGACGAGTGTGCGGGTGCAGGTGTATGGTCGACTGAATGCCTGTCTTCTGAACCTTTTGCTATTGATGAAGCTTTAGATTTTGCCCTATCGACGACCCACAAGAGAATAGTCATATTTTCAGACTTGTTAAGTTCATTAAGCCATTAAATCCTTAGAAACAACCAGAAATGAATTACAGGGTAATATAATTCGTAAGCTATATAGTGCCAACAAATCAAGAAAGCTTGTATGGGTACCTGGACACTCGGGTATCTATGGCAATGAACAGGCTGACAAATTAGCCGGGTCAACTGGTTATCCAGACCCTAGTATAGTCCACACGGATCTCAGGTGTTTTGTTTCCTTTATAAAAGCAAAAAATCATCTCCTGTGGCAAAGTGAGTGGACCAGCCTCACAATCAATAAATGTAAAATGGATATGGAACCGTGGGACACAGCCCGAAAAAAATAGAAGGGAAGAGGGGGTATTGGGCCGCTTTAGGGTCAATGCCACACGCCTGACAAACCTCACTCTCTATATTGAAAAGACTTTCCCTCCACAATGCGACCGCAACAGAAACCTATCGATAGCCCACATCCTGATACATGCTCAAAGCATAACAACCAAAGAAAAAAAAGAAAAAAAATCTAACAATCAAACAAAGTCAGTTGTTTATACATCCTCTTGGCTTCATAAGTATTCATGTATTGAAAACGGAAAAGGCAAAGCAGTGGAGAGCCTTAGATTGTCACGAAATGGGAAATACAATTAAGGAGGTTTTAACAAATTCACTGAAGATTATAACTCAAATTGAATATCAAAATACCAGTCATATGACAAATGTAGGAAAGATATTAATGAAAAATACCAATGAAAATCAACGTTTCGATGAATATCCGTGAATACAAATCTACAGAACTAAATCAAATAAGATTTTTTTTTTATTATAAAGCTTTATTATTATTAT
>NW_028234421.1:14804721-14809721 GCF_977035675.1 Penaeus japonicus | reverse complement strand
GTTTATATGTTTGGTTACATAATATTGCCACAGAATTAGCATGTAACTGTGGTACTATTACTATGTGGCAATAAGAAACACAGCAAACATATTGCAGTCTTAAAGACTTAATAGACTACTGCGCAACTATAGCACTGATAATTCTTTCGATGTGTGGCCACGTTGTGTACACACGGAAAGAGAGAGAGAGAGAGAGAGAGAGAGAGAGAGAGAGAGAGAGAGAGAGAGAGAGAGAGAGAGAGAGAGAGAGAGAGAGAGAGAGAGAGAGAGAGAGAGAGAGAGAGAGAGAGAGAGAGAGAGAGAGAGAGAGAAAGAGAGAGAGAGAGAGAGAGAGAGAGAGAGAGAGAGAGAGAGAGAGAGAGAGAGAGAGAGAGAGAGAAAAGAGCATACGTCATTATTGCGATGAGCACGTCATTTTCCTGTGTGATTGAGCAGTTACCAATTTCTTCTCCCTTCTCTTACTAAATCTACAACAGTCTTTTGTATTAATTTTCTTTCCTCCTTTCTGCATTGATGTTTTCCCCTTTATTACTTCATCACAAGTTTTTAATGAGGCCAGTTGTTGAAAACTTCATTTTCCATTTTAGCATTTTCGCTTATTAATATTCTCTTTCTTCTATTCTCTTCACGAAATGATAACGACATCAACGTCGAGCAATAGGGCTACACACGTGGGATCAAGTAGCCTACGTTACTATTCTGCGTTCTACGGCTACACATTACTGAAACTACTCGATCCAGCGAAAAGCTACAATTATTCATTCGGATTTAATAAGCAAGCTCAGGATGGGGAATTGGGAATGGGGGGGGGGAATGGGGGAGGTGGGGGGGGGGGGGGGGGGGACTTTGAAATGATGGTTTTTTTTGAGAATTGTTTTTGTGGGTACCTTCTGACGTCTAGTAATCGTGATAATGACGCAGATTTAAGATGATTAGGGAATTATGGGCAAGGCTGCTTCAAGCTCCATCTTCTGAAGGATAGCTTGTCTATGTTGTAAGGATGGATAAAAAGGTTATGTTACATATACTCATACAAAACAACCTTCATTTCCGAAATCCTAAAAACAATATCTCACTCATTATCGGGTAACAGGAATGGTAACCAAGGATGTCTGACGGAGTAGTTGGTCTGCAGCGGTTGCACAAGGTACCCCCATAGTATCATAGATGATTTTTAATTCTTTTATAACACACACAGACCTACACACACATACAAATAACAAAAACGGCAACAGCAGCACAAACACAGAGGCAGGTCACACAAGAGATTAGGGTTCATCGCTGACTTGATGATTAAGCCTCCCATCATACCTTCGTCTCTGTTTTTGCTTGCCCTTCAGAATTCATGCCAGGAGGCCAGGCATGATATATCGTACTTCCGCTTTGCAACAATGACTTTCCTCTCGACATTATTGCAACGATAGCATGTCGACTATGATATACAGGGAGAGATGATTAACTGTTGGCTGAAGTTCATTTCTCTCGATTCGTTTCTCGTGATCATAACTCAGTCGATGAAAAACAAAACAAAACAAAGAAAGATCGCCAACAAAGCCTTGTATTATTAGGGTTTGATTTATTCTCAGAGTTGGTTGGGAGTTCTGCAAATCGCCTTCAACACAATTCCGTTGCAATTTATGCCTTCCTGCAAATGCGTACATGGCAAACAAACGCCCGCCTTTGTTTTCTGGATTCGAATCAGATCCTTTTACCCTCGAGTTTTGGCTGCATGGGAAGTGGAGATGTAATACACATGGTCAAAAGCTTTGTCAGGAAGACCTGCTCCTCAAAATTCATCTTCAGAAGGTTCAGTAAAAAAAAAAAAATCTTTGTCTCCCCCTTTCTGAGAAGTATAATAAGTCCAGCAATGCCGTCTTACGTTTAAAATGCTTCCCTTCCTTTGCTACGCAGGTCATACGTCCTCAGATTTTATCAATGCCTTCCATCCAACTTTCATTCATTAATATTCTTTTCTGGTCTTCTTCCTTGCCTGAGAACTTTTTGGAGGAAATTAAGTGGAATTCGGAAGCCGGCGCTTTGATCACACTTTTCTCTCATCAGCATCATCTGCATCGCCGTCTTTCCGCATATTTTAAAGAATCCTACTTCAGTCGCATTCATTGTGTGTGATCTCGTGAATGTTTGGAATCTTTTCTATACACATTTTTTTTTGAGTTGGTTGTCTCGTCATGGCTGGTGGAGGTTCAGCTGGTACCATTTCTAAAGACTTTTATCTCTATCATCTGTATCATCTCTATTAAAAAAACTATTATTTCCTGTTGTTGTTATTGAGGGATTTAAGGAAACTGTGAATAGACAATAGTTTGTTGACTTGAACAATGACGAATTAACAATGTACTCTTTTTTCAGTGCTTGTATTGTGGCTTTCCATGCACTTCCAGGTTTCGACCTCCCTCGTCTTTATTAATCTCTCTAACTTGGCCATTTCTTTCGTTCATATTTTGTTTTGTTTTCTCTATTATTCAACTATTTACTTCACTCGTGTGCTGTATCCATGCCGATGTAGATGCATTTAGATAGAATGCGTAAAGTAATAAATTAAACGCTTTTTTTGGCATTGTCATTTGTATCTATATGAATTTATGATGAAAAACAATAACTGGATGATGGCTCTCTATGCAAATTCCGTGTTTTATACTCTATATAATTTTTCCCATAAATAGGATGTCTGAAATATATAGGTCGTTTCTGTATTCTATCCATCTACTCACACAGTCTACTGCATAAGCTTGATTAATGCATAATAAATTAATATATGATAGTTTGAGATACAGGACTAATTTTGGAAATATATAGAAACGCATAAATCTCTCCATCTACATGATTATATATTTATGAAAGACTCTCTCTCTTACCCACTTTCTGATATTTCATGCTGTCTGTCTCTCTCTCTCTCTCTCTCTCTCTCTCTCTCTCTCTCTCTCTCTCTCTCTCTCTCTCTCTCTCTCTCTCTCTCTCTCTCTCTCTCTCTCTCTCCTTCTCTCTCAATATGCCAATATAACCATCCATTTCTGAATTACAAACAATAACAAACTGCTGCTATTTTTTTACGCCTAACACTCTTCATACGCATCCCAAATTTCGTATTTTACAAGGGAAAAAGATATATTTTGATGCGAGTCTCCCTTTTCTCCCCTCTCTTTGACCCTTCGTAGACGAATAACAAACATTCACTGCCTATAATTCTCATTTATAGCCAAAGTTTCGTTCCTAGTTTTATCTCCCTCTGGTTTCATGGCTGTACTTCATCGCCTGGCCTTCAGTTGTGCTCGGTGATGCAACGGCTTTACATATCGTTGGTAGTTTGAGATGTGGGCGTTGTGTACTGTGAACTCGGCTTTGAAAAGAATAGTGTTAGGTCATATTGGTTTTATATCTCTGTGTTTTTGTCTAAGACATTCCTGTTAAGTGTATTCGTTGCTTTGTGCATCTTCTCTCTCTCTTCTTATAAAAGAATAACTCTCTCACTGTTTCGCTCTCTTACCCACTTTCTAATATTTCATGCTCCCTGTTCTCTCTCTCTCTCTCTTTCTCTCTCTCTCTCTCTCTCTCTCTCTCTCTCTCTCTCTCTCTCCATCCCCTGCACCCAACCCCTTCTCTCTCTCTCCCTTTCTTCCTTGCATCCCATTCTCCTCCTCTCTTCCTTCCTCCTCCCACTTTTCCTCGCTCACGCACCAATGTATTCTCATATACAAACACACACTCATTTGTTGTTAGACTTTCATCGTTTAAATGAAATGAAAAGACTGAGTCCCTTCCAATTAACTTTCCAATGACCGCCTCGTCAAATCGAGCGTGCGTGCCTGCCATTGTACCAGCACAATAGTGTGTGTGTGTGCGTGTGTGAGTACATTTTCTCCAATGAATGTTAAAGGAATGATAGCCTTTTAAACCAGGGAACAGATGAGTCACGCTTTGAATTTACTGGGGAAAAATTGTTGCACATGTTTGTTTTGCCGAAGGATGTCCTCGACAGGAAATCGCATCCAATATCAGATCCAGTTGGTAATTTTGGTTAGTGGGGCTTCGGATTTGTTTTATGTCACGGAGTGTATCATACCTCCATCAACACCACCTCTTCCCACTCCACTTTAGATGCGTTCACTAACATATCTCAAGGGAGTGGTGGAGTGATCTTTGACTTCTGTATTTCTGATTAACTGTTAAGTTTAGAGTTAGTTAGTTTGATATAGTAGTTTAGTTATGATGATTGTGATTAATTTAGTTTGTGTTATAATTTTTCTCTAACTCATCATCCACTTACACACACTCTCACACCTCACTCACATCTCTACACTCATCTCACACACACAACCTACACTCTCTCTCAACACTAACACAATCAATTTTTGATTTTGGGATTGTTATTGTTTGTGTGTTAGTTTGTGTTGAGTGTGGTTGTTGTATGGTGGTTGTATTAAGGTACTGGTTTGAGTTTTTTTAGTGAGTGTGTTGTGGTGTGTAGTGTGTGTGTGTTGTGGGTCGTGTGTGTGTGTTGTGAACTGAGAGTGGTGTGGCGATTGAGTTTGTAGTTTGAATTGATTTTAGTATGTGTGGTGCGTTGATGGGTATTTAGTGTGTGTTGTGTGTGTGCTTGAGTTGAGAGTGATGTCGTGAGTGTGTGTGTGTGGGTGTCGAGTAGTGTGACTTCACAACTTCTCTATCTATCTCTCACTCTCTCCTCAGTGTTGTTGTTGTGTGTGTGTTAGTGAGTTTTTGTTGTTGAGTTGTAGTGTTGGTGTTGGGAGGTATGTGTGTGCTGTGGGTTTGTGTGTGTTTTTGTGGGTGTGTGTGTGTGTTTGTGTGTGTCGGTGTTTGTGTGTGTTAGTCGTGATGTGATTGTGTGTTGTGTGAGTGGTGTGGTGTGTTTTATATCTCTATATCTTCTATATATATATATCATGTTTGGTTTGTGTGTGTGTGTGCGTGTGTTGCTGTGTGCGTGTGTGTGTGTGGTGCTGTGTGAGTGGGGTGTGGTG
>NW_028234421.1:14794721-14799721 GCF_977035675.1 Penaeus japonicus | reverse complement strand
AAGTATCATCTAACCAGGTGCCTTACAACCACCATGGAAGTTACCTATATACTCTTATCAGAGCAGTGATATTGAGGTTTTACAGACAATCCCCGTGGGTGGAAATTAATTAGAAATACAAGTCACAAATCAGGTTACTGGAGTTATATCTGTGGAGAAAGATGGTAAAATGCAGTACCACACAGGGATTGGTATATATATAGGTAACTTCCATGATGGTTGTGAGGCACCTGGTTAGATGATCCTTTTAGTGGGTCGTGTAGTGTAGTGGTTAAGAGCCGGGATTCTCACTCTGAGGACCCGAATTCGAGTCACGGTCAGGGAGATAAAATTTGTATTACTATACTAAAATGCATACTACATTCTACCATTTTTCTCACATATATATAACCTCGGTAACCAAATTTATGACCTGAATTTGTAATTCATTCCCGCTGAGCGCCCACGGGGATTGTCTGTAAAACCTCGCTATCACTGCTCTGCTAAGAGTATATAGGTAACATCCATGGTGGTTGTAAGGCACCTGGTTAGATGATCCTTTTAGTTTGTAGTGTAGTGTAATGGTTGGGAGCCGGGATTCTCACTCTGAGGACCCGAGTTCGAGTTACGGTCAGGGAAGTAAAATTTGTATTTCTATATTAAAATGCGTTTCTGCATTCTACCATCTCTCTCTCTCTCTCTCTCTCTCTCACACACACACACACACATACATGTGCATATATCTAAGTATGTAAGTAAATAATATATATATATATATATATGTATATATATATATATATATATATATATATATATATATATATATATATATATGTATATATATATATATATATATGGAGTGCATACTTAAACACACACACATCCTGAGCCATGGTGGCGGCTTACACCCACATCGTGTGTAATCAAATCAATACAAAGACCGTGTATGCAGGCAAGTGCTAGTCACAATAAAAATACTCATTTTAATTGATACCAAATTGTGAAGCATTTTCTCTCCCACCGATATGGACAATAGCAACGCGCTTTGTGATCTTTTGAAGAAGGTCTGAATCCAGTGCTTTCTTTCACTCGATATTCTTGCTACTGTTGGAATATTCCTTCTTTTGGTGAAATAACATGGAGCTCCTGGTCGGATCACGGGATTTTTTATTTCTTAAAATCAGAACGTTTTCCTTTAATGGAGATAAGAATATTTACTTTGTCACTGAGAGTTAAGATTAAGCCGATTTTCGTAACATACCGGAAAGAAAATAATGATAATGATGATTATAATAATGACAATTATAATAAAGATGATGATTATAATATTTATAATATCGATGGTAGTAATTGAATTGATTACAACAAAAATAATGATTATAACCAAAATGTATATATATATTTGTTTTATTAATTTCTTACGCTTAAAAATAAATTGAAGTGATTGTTCCTAAGCACATGTCTCTTATTGAGTGTCGTTGTAGTGATGGGTCTGTAACAGTGAGGGATTCAAAGGAATAATGTTGAAAATTGTTGGTATTGGGTGTGCTGTACAATTTACAAGAGGAGTATTGAGGCCCATCTGCATCAGCCACCTGTATGTATCCTAACCTGAAACGGACACACGCCACGTTAGGTTTAGAAACCACCAGGTCGCGTCGTCGGTACTTGAGTGGACGAGAACTGAAGTTGTTAGATTGTTTTATGGTTACACTTTGAGCTCGTTCAGCATTCCTTTTTGTATTGGGAAATGGACCCGGATGCCCCAAGGGGTCTGCTGTATCGTTCACTGATAAGCCCACATGAGAAGGGATCCATAAGAAGTGCACGACAATTTAATTTTCGAGAGCTGTGGCTAGTTCTCGAACATTTGCTAGAATTTGGAATTCATTGCCTGGGAAAGGACAAGGCATGCAGGTCAGACTGTATGAGTCACAGATGATTAAACCATCATTCGTATTAGAAGAGTCCAATTAGTTCGTTAGTTCGGTAGTCGGGCACCGACCCAACCTCTGTGTGGTGGTTGCAGAGTGGGAGAGAAAACAGCAGAGGCGACGGCAGCAGTTACGACTCTCACAACATCCAAATCCACAAAGCTGTTTGAACTGCGACTGTGAAGATATGTCATTTCACTGGCCTGCAAATAAGAAGCGCGCTTTCAAAATGCGTCCGCCAACCACCGCCCAGTGATATCATAACACAGTCACACGCGATTTCTTCGAAACATATGGAATTTTAACCTCTCAGCAATTTCGGGAGAAGGAAAAGTTAAGGATTAGCCTAAAGAGTGTGATAAAATGAAAAACGACAATCATCACAACATAGCTGTCTTTTAGCGGTCTTATAGTCGATATCTCTGAAAATTCTATAATTATACAAGTTCCTTGGTTCGGTAGCAGGAAAGTCTACGGATGCCTCGTGCCGCATTTGACTATCTCGTCATTCATGTGTACGAATATTTTCTTCGTATACGCGAAACGAAGATACTACAGTATTCCCAATGCCCACTAGACGCTGCTACGAGGAGAAGCTGCCATTGTTTTATGCCCTGAAGCCCCAGATGCCACGGATATATGTTTAAAATTCCTGAACTTTTAAAAATATATCTTTATATGCCTAATCTCTCTTAATCATGAATACCTATTTTTCCAAGAACCCTCCACTATCTATAATTCCAATAATGAGGCACCGGTTTAAGGAATTACTTTAATCTGAAGATATTGATTATTTCAGTCCATTTTAGTTATAGTTCAACGTTTCCTGGTTTTATGGATTATAACATTACCACACAGTAGTTGATGGAGTTTATAAAAGTATTTTCACTAATAAATACGTATTGAGTAATCTTAAAACACACAAGATTCACCTTGGGTGACCTGCGTTCAAATAGCCCGACCTTCTTCCCCCCCCAGAATGGGGTGTTCTCTCCCCTCTCTTTTTATATATCGTGACTTTGTGATTTTCGTTTTAGATCTACTGTGAGTTTTACCCTTTTGAACAAATCACCTTGTGAAACTGAATGTTTTTGTCTTTTGAATAGTAATCTATTGACAAGCTCAGTTTGTCTGTGTGAAGTTGATATGTTTCACGGCTTTCTGATACGAGCTTTCTCAGTAAAAGATCAATATTTTATAAGAATGGTCTTAATTGAAATACTTTACACGTGGTGAAAATTTCCGTGCTCGTCCTCCGCGCTCAAGCTATGTTATTACCATTTTTGTCTCACTGCATACTCATCTTACTCCATCACGTATTAAACCGGGGGTGACAGACGCTATCATTTCACAAATCTTTTGACGGTGTAGACCGGGAAACATAGTGTAAATACAGGTGTGAAGACAGACGTACGCTGAATTCCTACTTTCTCCCCAGATTCCGCACCTGTCCTATACCTTTGCTTAGTTTGGCGATATAGGGCTATTTACAGACTGCATCTTGGTTTAGATACATTTTGCATATTATATTGTTTTCTGAGAAAGCCGGTAACAGCGTAACTCTTGTATAACGTATTTTTTTAGTGTCTTTAGTTCCAGCTTGAGGAATTTGCGTCAGGGTTGAGAAGTCGTAGAAGTTACGCCAGCTCTGACGGCGCGAGTGTTTCTCGGATTGGTATTGGTAGCAGCGAGTTGGTCGCAGTTACGATTCATTTGCAACCAAGTTGCAGCGGCGCAAAGCGTTTCTTGGATCCGGCCCCAGGGCTAGACATTTCTGCGGGATGAATGACCTGATGATGATGATAGTAATAATGGTAGAGGTAGAAGTAGTAAAATTATTAATGATAGTAATTATAATTATTATTGTAGTGGGTAATCAATAAACTCCGTAGAGTTTATTATAGATGTTTATTTGGTAGCGTGTTACCCAACTACGCGTCATTATTAAAATGTGTGGGTCTGGCGCTTTAGATAAGATGACTCTCGGGTGTAAAGAAAAGGAAGTTCATCCCGTAGCCACCGTTTAAAACAAACTGGCTGGCTGACTTAAAAGGCAATAAAAAAATAGAAGCATCCATATTATACATTTATTAACACAGTCATTCGGAAACAAAACCAATATACATGAATAACACACCATACACTTACTTGTTAAAAGAGAGGGTAAAACCATACAGCCCGGGAAACTGTCAGCCAGGTAAAATCCAAAAGATCGTCTGCCACTTCACAAGTCTAAGAACCCTCTCTGTTAGCTGCCCTGGCCTGACCTTTTATGTGACAGTTTCCCGCGCTTATGTTGAGGTTTTAACCATAATGCAATATATTATAATTAAAATAAAAAAAGGTGTTTTTTAAAAATAAACTTAAAATACATAAAACAAAATTAGAAATAAAACATATACAAAAATGGGCATATAAAAGACTTAAAACAGGAAAGTACGAAAAAGTGAAAAAAAGGGATCCGTGTGGAGAAACGAGAGAAAACATGAAGAGATAAACAGATGAAAAATGAAGGTAAGATGTTATAGTCGAAGGAAAAGAGACAAGATCAAGGGAAGGTAAGTAAAGAATATAAGGTAAGCAGTGTATAAGTACTTGTTGTGTAGAGTAGTAGATATGTAGATGTAGACGAAGAACACGGAACAATCAGAAAGGTAAGTCGAAGGAAAATAAAAACGCACTTTATTCTTATTAAAAATAAACACACACACGCAGAACAGCGAAGCCAAATCATCTTGCAGGGCGGAAAGGTCCGTAGGTTCTTTAGTGACGTCAGGGGACAGGCGGCCCGAAGTCTGCGGGATGACCCGCCTGATACCAGGGGGGTAATTTACTACAATTATGATAATGATAATAGTAAGGAATATGCTAATAATGATGATAATGAAAATAAGTGTAATCATAGTAATGTTAATGATAACGAATATGATATAATATGATGATGTTAATCATGCAGTCTTACACATATTGAAAAAAAACCTGTGGATATAAAAGGTATGGGTTAGTAGAGTACCAACGAGAAAAAAATGAAATTGTAATGAGATTATGTAAAAAAAAGAAATACCATCCCGGGTCCCTTCTCTACAT